>NW_020627323.1:0-6750 GCF_003573695.1 Papaver somniferum | reverse complement strand
TTGGTCATAATGCTTTTGATGCGTCATACTAGTGATATACAATAAATATTATAAAAATCTACCTTGGCAAGAATGAGAGTCCTTATGATTTGAGCTATAATTGTTTCGAATAAATATATGAATTATGTGAATGATTAATGGTGGAATCCTGTGTCCTAGTGTCTCTTGATCCTGTGACAAATATTGTGTATATATTTTTGTTTTTTAAATCTTTACAAGTTCGAGCAACGAACTTTTACTTATCACTAGGAAAAAAAAACTACAACAATAGGCGGATACACCAGTAAAAATGACAAAAGAGGAAGTCAAATTGTTACAAAAGATTAGTTTGCTAGAAAGGCAAACTTCGTGTATTTATAAACTAGGAAGTTTGGACACCAAGGAATTTCCAAAACCGAAAATATTCTCAAGATATTCTTAAATGCACAGATTCGGTTTTCATAATTCCTGGAAATGCTCTGTCCAAAAATATAATCGAAATCTCTTGGAAAATCTTAATTAGCAAATGCACATTACTAATCCCATAATTTCCTTCCAAGATAAATTAATAACCTTAATTAAAAGATTCTTAACTTACTTACGTTTCGATTATGGGATTCTCTTCCATTTAGCCTTTAAGGAATATCTTTTAACAATTATAGAAATAAACATTCTCAGCATGTGTTCAAAGTTTGTCGACATCTTTACTTTATAAGTTCTCTTTCACACTTACAACCTTGAAACCGATTTGCCACACTTCCAAAAAAGTTTATAATTGGTTCATCTGACTTTCAAGAACTATGTGATTGATCAAACCAAACATTAAATCACACTCATGGGTTTGTGGTTCTACCAAAACAAGTTTAGGTTCTACCCCCATGTGAGTACTAAGCATAGTCACACTAGCTTACCAAAAATATGGTTGACTAGGTACTAGGATCGGTTCCCCACATATATATGGTATCTAACTTATATGTGTTGCACCCCTTTACAGGATCGGTTCCCCTTTCTACTGTAAATTTGTTGCACCCCATACAAGGATCGGTTCCCCTATTGCATTGCGCCCCTTACTAGGATCGGTTCCCTTCACCCCTTACAAGGACAGGTTCCCCTAACACCCCTTACTAGAATTGGTTACTGTAGATGGTGGATTTTCGACAAAGGATAGAATTGTAAAACTATACTCCAGATTCGGCAACCGGATGAGTATTGAGACTCATGTCCCTCATTAAAGCATGAAAGCTCATGTCATAAATATATGACTGAGAAGGCTGTCTCTCAGAGTACGTGTAGATGTGTAGTCTCTCAGCTGAGGCCACGACACATCTCATGGATACTGAGCAATTTCAGTAATTACTCCGGATCCGGCAATCGGATGAGTATCGAGACTCATGTGTCTATGCATGAAAGCTCATGCCACCTCTGATGAAGAAAGTCTCTCGGAGAAGATGAAGATGTGTAGTCTCTCAGCTGAGGCCACGACACATCTCATACTGTATAAAATCGAAAGATTGGGCGGCTACTAGACAGCATGTCTGCTAGTATAGAGCGACAACGTCTTCGGGATGTAACCAGGTTTTCCCCGACTATGCAAGAGGAATATGACACTCCAGCAAGTCCATATAGCTCAATCCGAAGATAATTAATGCTCCTAGACAGGAAGCCCTTCTAGTATAGAGCCAGCAATTAATTATCTTAAATCGTCTGAATATCCAGCAATATTCTACGATTCTTCGTTATATTTCGTTACTTCAATCTCTGGTTCTTCCCAGCAGAATTCCACAGGTTAGTAATAAATATTCAATGAAACAGGCATCTGAGTATCGAATAAGCCCTGACAAAAATGGTGCAAGTGTAATTAGCAGATAATGCACAGACCAGCATTCACGAACAAGCATTTCAAAAATACGAACGAACGAGGAACCTATGCAAAATAGGAAGAGAAAATAATAATAATAATAATAATAATAAAATATTAAGCAAAAGCGCCGGGGGACTACGCTCACCAGCCGGCCAGTCATGCCATGACCAGTCCCGCGCCCGATTTTATATTTTATCATATTTTTATTATTTTCACGATCTCATGAAAATCCCCTCGTTCGAGCAAATTTCCTTTATTTCAAAGAAATTATCTAAATCACATGATTTTATCAAAAAATAATAAAATTAGGGAAAGGTGTTGCGGGACCGAGCACCAGCCAGCCATGTCTTGGCCATGGCCTGTCCCACACCTCACGTCTCCATTATTTTATTATTTCTCTTAAATTATGAAAATTCCTTGATTTTATGAATTTTCCCTAAAATCATGAAAATTACCTAATTTCGTATATTTTATCTAAATCACATGATTTTCTCAAAAAAATAATAAAATTAGGGAAAGGTGTCGCGGGACCGCGGGCCGGCTTGTCATGCCTTGGTCGTGGCCGGTCCCACACCTCACGTCCCATTATTTTATTATTATTTCTCAAATTATGAAAATTCCTTGATTTTATGAATTTTCCCTAAAATTACCTAATTTCATGTATTTTCTCTAAAATCATGGAAAATATTAAAAAATTAGGAAAACTTGTGGGACCGGGATCTAGCCGGCCGTCCATGCCCTAGCCGGTCCCATACGCCCATTATTTTATTATTATTTGGTGTTTTGTTTCCAGATTTCATGAAAACTCCATGATTTCAACAAAATATCTTGGTTTTCAACAAATCCCTTTGATTTTATGAAAATTATCTAAAATCATCAAAATCACATAAAATTGGGAAGAGTGCCTTGGGACCCGCGCCCATTTGCTGACCAGCCATGCCACGGTCAATGCCGGTCCCAAACTCCCATTCCCTATTTTATATTTTAATTTATGTCGGAAGTTCCCTAATTTCGCCAAACTCTCCAGTTTCATGGAATTTCCTTTAAATCATAGAAAAATACATAAAATCACATAAAACTGGGAAAAACATGTGGGACTGCGTGTCAGCCGACCGGCCATGCCCTAGCGGTGGCCGGTCCCATAACTTGTGATTTCTTGTTTATTTATTATTTTCATCATCTCATGTATTTTTGCCGGTTTCAGCAAAATCATGGATTTTGCATATTTTCTCCAAATGTTGCTCAAGCGTGCACCAGAAAATATCAAAATTCTCAGGACTAAAGCGCGGACATCATGGTGACACGGGCACATCCCCTTGACCGACCAAGGGTGACCCTGAAGCTTGCAAACAGCTGGTCCCGCATGTTTTAATGATTTTAACCTAATTTGCTCAGTTGCTCATATTAGACAATTGGAAGTTCGCTCAAACGACCATCTACTGGTCCCACAGCCACCAAGAGCCGGTCACATGACTTGTCGGCCGGTCCCTCATATTTTCTATATCAAGTTTTATGATTTGTCGCTCACACAAGCATTATTTTAGTAAATGATTAAACCAACATTTAATCATTCTTTTACCAACTGGTCCTCAAGAGACTTTGGTATTTTTGCTCATTCGAGCATCTGAGCGTTATATGGTGAACCCGTCATCCCATGTAGCTGGTATTATGTGATTTGTAATAAATCATTATCTCGTCAAAATTAGGGTTTTGAATCCAGAGCTCTGCAGAAGCGTAATTCTGAGCAGATTCGAACACTCTGATAATTTTATGTTGATTCCATGATTAACATTCATATTTATTTTGCTCGACCCAGCAGTCAGTAACTTAAATTAATATTTTATTTGGTCCAGCTACCAACAATTCATTAAAAGAGAAATATTTTCTCGAACTAGCAATATTCTCTCGAACCGGCATAATTTACTCAATTAGCAATATTCGCTCAGACTAGCAATATTTGCTCAAACCAAAGAATGTTGGTTCAACTATCAATATTCAACAATTTAGCAACACAGTTTTTCTCTTCTTAGGTTATGATGATACCTTGTCTCAGCAGACACGTTAAACTCATGAGTTTCAGAACATTTGCTAAACATGTTCAACTTAGCAATACATGGATTCATCGTCCCATAAAATCAGCAACTGACTCCACAATCACGAGATTTCAATCGTGTCACGTGGGGGGATATTAACTAGGGTTTTGGTATGGCAGTCTACGGCACGTGTGTTTACCCACGATGAGAATGTGAGCAAGTCGTGCAATCAGTTGGAAGAGTCAGCAAAGTAGTGGGTGGAAAGTTAACCAAGTCTCCGCACGATGAGTAATTGGTTTTAACACGATTTCCCCATTTCCCATTCTCTGATTCCAGCAACTGTCACACTTCATGGGATCATGGTGTTTTCAACTCCGGCATTATAAAATGTCTCTGAATCCTGATTGAAAGGACAACAGTTTTCGAACATTCGAACAACATTCGCCAAAACGAGCAATTTCTCATCAAGGTTCATACAGACAATCTTTCGTCTACACGAACTCACAGAAATTACTCTCAATTGAGCAAAATTCAATCATTCAGAGCATTTTCACGCTGAATTCACAACACACCTACAATCTCAGATCACCATTGATCTCACGCATTCCTCAACTTCCCTCCTACAAATCAACCCATCCTCTCTTGTGACCGAATTGACTCTGGAACGGCCATTTTTCTTGGTTTAGGCCGGGGTCTTACAGATTGATCTCTCGGACTTAAAGTACTCCCTTCTTGCAGTGCATCTGTGTGAGTTTCAACACTTCGCTCGGTTCAAGGAGTCCCCACACGGTCGACTCTTCAATTCCGTAAAAACCAGCAAATCTTTTTTCCTCACTCAAAGTTCCCTTCACCCCTTACAAGGATCTGTTCCCCTCTTCCATTTGGCATTCACAAAACCGATACATACCAAGGTGATTACTTAATATTGGTTTTACTAATAAAAGTTCTACCATTACAAAAGTCAGGCCTTTGTGAATTAGTTCTACCAAGAACACAACAAGTTGTGAGCGGTTCTACTCTATCACACATATTGGTTGTTCATAAGATATGCAATGAATAACAAAACCAATAACGCCCGGAAATTTCCTTTTCGGTTCACAAAACAAGTTTATGAACTTACTTCCTTAGAACACATGTAAACATTGTTCCCTAGGTTGAAAACCTCACCTTATACCCATACATAATCACAATAGCATTCAAATGATTATAACTATGTCTTATCTACAAAGTTTAATGATTAAGCAATAAACCTCGTATTGTATTCCTTAATACTACGTCTATCTAGAGTTTAACATGCTTCGCAGTTATGTTTTCAATATGCACGACTTGAAAGATACGTAAGGGAATGAAACAGTTCAAGTCAAATATCACTAACCTCAAGTGAAAGGATGATTGTAGTTGTTGTAGCTCCTCGCTTCTTCACATCTTCAAGACTTCTCAATACTTGTAATGTCTCATATCCTAATGCTTTCAAGCTAAACTGTACGAATTTAACTCTAGTACATAATCAAGCGACTCTTAACATGAGTTTTGGTTCACTAAAATATGACAACCAAACTTGACATACCAACGCTTGGTGGGTTCAACCGAGCAATGCTCTAACAGAGGGGTAGTTGGTTGAAGGTGCATATGCGGATTATGTACCAAGTGAAAAGCAGGGGTCTAACAACACCACCCAATAATTCAATTACCAATCTGTATGGACTAACTCTGAAATACTTTTCTAGAGAATCAACTAGACATTCAGACTCAATCTAGATAAAAAGTATCTCAACGAGTTAATGTCTCAAACTCTCAATTTGATCTTTACTCAAGCAAATAGAAATCTGCGAGTCTTTATCAAAGAGAGATAACTTGGACGGTACCAAAGACCAATGTCAAAGGATCAATCAATATCAATCAACAACCAAAGGTTGGATTTCCAATTAATGAACTTAACGCCCAACCTGTATTATTTCAATTATATAAAATACAATGCGGAAAAGAAATAACACAGACACCAGAAGTTTTGTTAACGAGGAAACCGCAAATGCAGAAAACCCCCGGGACCTATTCCAGATTGAATACACACTGTATTAAGCCGCTACAGACACTAGACTACTCTAAGCTAACTTCGGACTGAACCGTAGTTGAACTCCAATCAGTCTCCCACTAATTCAAGGTACAGTTGCACTCCTACGCCTCTGATCCCGGCAGGATACTGCGCACTTGATTCCCTTAGATGATCTCACCCACAACTAAGAGTTGCCACGACCCAAAATCGTAGGCTTAAACAATAAACAAATCTGTCTCACACAGACAAGTCTATCAAAGGATAAATCTGTCTCCCACAGATAAACCCTAAAAGAGTTTATTCCGTCTTTTGATAATATCAAGGTGAATAGGAACCAATTGATAATCCGGACTTATATTCCCGAAGAACAGCCTAGATTCATCAATCACCTCACAACAATCTTAATCGACTAGCGAAACAAGATGTCGTGGAATCACAAACAATGAGACGAAGGTGTTTGCGATTATTTTTTATATCTTGCCTATCGGAGAACTCTCACGACCTCAATCCAATCAAAGATTGTACTCGTACGATAGAAGATGCAAGATCAGATCACACAACTACGATAAAAGTAGTATCGGTCTGGCTTCCAATCCCAATGAAGTCTTTAAGTCGTTAACCTGGTTTTAGAAGAAGAAAACCAAAGGTTAAAGGAGAATCGACTCTAGCGATCTCACTAGTATCGCACAGACGTGTGGGGATTAATTTTTCCCAATGCTAGATGTCTCCTATATATAACCTTCAAATCAGGGTTTTTCCTTGGTTACAAAGCAATCCATATTCACCGTTAGATGAAAACCTGATTTAGATTCAAGCTGATATTT
>NW_020627322.1:0-696 GCF_003573695.1 Papaver somniferum | reverse complement strand
AAAAGCAAAAAAATATTCCAACCTAATCATTCATTTAGCAAACAAAAACAACTACATTCTATCACCTGGCTCGCTTAGTCCTTTGAAATGGTTGCTTAGATGCAGTCGTTTGAGAAGCAGGGACTGCTGTTGATGCTGGTGCTTTCTTTGCAGTTCTACCCTTAATGTCGTCCCGATAGTAATCATCCATGGATTCCTTTTGCAGGTCAAGTTGATCTACCTTAGAAAATTTATACTCATTCCGACAAATAACTTCCGTACTGAATTCCTCGTCGACTTCATCACCAGCAGCATATTACCAGCTTTGGGTAGGTGCAACTAACACAATAGACTTTTTTTTATTTTCCTGGTTTTGCACATAAAATATCTGCTTAGCTTTGGAGGCTACAATGAAAGAATTATCCTGGAGTCCCAACTTATCAAGCTTAACCAAAATGTAGCCAAGTTTGTCTTTTGAGATCCCTGCTTTGGTAACCCATCTACACCTGAAAAGTGGAATTTTTAGCATATGATATGTCAACACCCATATCTCTTCTAAAACACCATAATAACCCGCCTCATTAAGGGTAATCCCCGATTTTCTAATGTGTGTGTCAGTTGCCTGTACGTAAGCCCCGCTATTCTGGTTAACAGAACCATCATGAGATTCTGTGCGAAACAGGTATCCATTGATGTGATATGAGTCGTATGTCTTTA
>NW_020627321.1:0-2898 GCF_003573695.1 Papaver somniferum | reverse complement strand
AGTGTGTGTGTCTGTGGCTACTGCCTACTGCTAATTGTTGTTTTTTCGGATTTCCCAGACTTTAGTGTGTGTGATTGTGAGATTGTCAGTTTGTGTGCTACACTGCTACTGCCTACTGCTACTCAGGTTTTCAAGACTTTGTTTGTTTGGTTTGCTAGTAAAATAGCTACTTATTAATTGTTGCTTTGTTCTAAGTATGAGTTATTACTTAATATATTGAAAAACATGTAAAAAACATGTACTTAGATTTTTAGAGAAAAAGACATATTTCTGTCTGGAAAAGAACCGATTGGAACCGGTACCGTACCTGGTACCGAATGGAACCGTAACCGAGGTACAAGGTACAGGTACCGGTCCAAAATTTTGGAACCGAGGCTAGGGAGGTACAGGTACTCGGTATTGTCAAGAACCGAGCCGAACCGTACCGTGTGCACCCTTAATCTCGACCTGATTCGATCAAAGCATATTGGATGGTGTTAGGTGGCTGCCCTGATCCAACTGTTCTGGTGCTCCATCAATCCTTGTTTGAGGCACAATTGAGACCAGTGTCCTGCTAGCTCCAAGTCCGTGAACACACACAGCCTCCGAGTGATGAATTTTGCCTGTATTTCTCTTATTTCATGTCAATAACTCCAAAACACCTATAAACTCAAAAAGATACATAATTCACATGAAAAATAGCAAAGAAAGCATAAACAATAGATAATAAATTAAGGTGTTTATGACACCTATCAATGATGTGTTTATCTTTTGCAAATGGTGGTAAGAAAAGCATCTAAAATCTTCTAATTTTATTGGAGTCTTATCAAAAAGAATCAGGCCAGCTTATCAATACAGCAAAGAGTAAACTTTTTATTGATGGTACTTCCAATGTTAAGAGGAATCAAATTCAGCAAATAATGCAGATGGATCTAAGTAAGTTCCCTGACAAATATCTTGTATATTACATCATGGCAGAGTTAAAGCTTCTACTATATGGCCAATGGTGGAAATGATGCAGAAAAAGTTAGCAGCATGGAAGGGGAAACTGCTGTCATTTCAGGAGAGGTTGGTGCTTGTCAGGTCAGTTTTGTGCAGTATACCCATCTACAACATGGCAATATATAAGTGGCCATCTTCAGTTATTAAAGTGTGTGAAAGAATAATAAGGAATTTTTTATGGGCTGGTGACAGTGAAACAAGGAAATTTATTACTCTGGCTTGGGAAAATGTTTGCACTCCTCTTTGTGAAGGAGGCATGGGTATTCAAAGGTTAGAGATTCTCAATAGATCTTTACTAATAAAAATGATGTGGAAAATTCTTAACTCTACTGAGGAGTGGGCTCTCTTTATCAAGGCCAAATTCCAAGACATAAATCGACAATGGAGCACAAATTGGCACATGTCTTCTATCTGGACAGGTTTAAAATGGGCTTGGGAGGCTTTGAAAGAGACCATTAGGTGGTGCGTTGGAGATGGTCAAAGAATTTCATTGTGGCTTGATCATTGTATTGGTGTTTCTCCCCTCATTGAATCTCTGGGCTTCACTGCATTAGTTAAAGATAACATCCAACTTAAGGTTGTTGATATCCGTGTGGATAATGAATGGACAATGTCAAATGATATCAAACAAATTTTAGCATCTTTGACTATGCCAGAGGTAGGAGGTGGTAATGATGAACTGATATTGACAACATATCTCAAGGGAAAGTTTACTACCTCCTCAACAATTGAATCCATAAGAACTAAGAAGCCAAAATTACAATGGCCTAAGAAAATTTGGAATTCCTTCCTTCATCCAAGTACTGCCAGTAATGTGTGGAAGCTAATACAGGGTATTTATGTGGATGACTTAGTGATGGTTCAAAAGGGCTATGAAATGGTTTCAATGTGTTGCATCTGTGAAAGGGATCAAGACAACATGGATCATCTGTTATGGAGATGCAGTTTCAGCAAGGAAATTTGGAGCTGGATTTGCAACATTTTTGGATTTAACTGTCCAAAATCTTTTGAAGACATATGGAAGGCTGCAAAGAACAAAAGTCCTCTAGTCAAAGAGGTATGGATTACTTCCAGCTGCTCTATTTTGAAGGAGTTATGGTTTCATAAAAATAGAAAATTCTTTGACAACATAAAACCAAATGCTCAACAATTCAAATGCAGAATTATGAAAATGGTTTATGAAGGTGGTTTGAGAATTAAAGCTAACAAATGGGCTCAAAATTATGATCATGAAATCATTTCTTTCTTCAATCTTGGTGTGAGAAGAAGTAAATTCCAAGAAATTAAAATATGTCATTGGTTACCTCCCAGCATTGGTGCAACATTATTCTGTTGTGATGGAGCTTCATATGGAAATCCAGGACAAGCAGGTTTTGGAGTGGTTGTCAGAGATCACCTGTGTCAGGTAATATGCACTCTTACTGGTGGTTTAGGAATTACTACAAATTACATTGCATAAGTCTTTGTTGTTACTTGTGCTGCTGAACTTGTTGTTGATTGGAAACTAGAAAACATAATCATCAATTCTGATTCTAAGAATGTCATGCTTCTGGTAATATCCCTTGGTTTGTCATAATGAGATGTAGAAGTGCAGTAGGAAGTTATCATCCATCAGCTTTTCTCACTGCTATAGGGAAACCATTTTTTCTGTTGCTAAGAAGGGAGCTCAACTTAGAGAGGGTGAAAGACAGATTCACATGGGAAGACCTCCTAATCTTTCTATAATTGAGATGCCAGGCATTAACTACTACAGGTTCAGCTGAACTTTAAACTGGAAAATTGTTAGCAGTGAGCTTTTACTGGGCATGTCCAGTATAGTGTTCTTTTGGGCCTGCTCCTTTAGGTTTTCTTTTTTGTTGTTTTCTTTTTTTTTTTCTTTTTTCCTTTATTGTTGTCTGTAATTCTTTAGTGTTCATT
>NW_020627320.1:0-416 GCF_003573695.1 Papaver somniferum | reverse complement strand
ATACTCCTATAAGAAATGAGTTATTTTCAAAAATCTTATAAATCAAAACGAACCCGGATGCCCTAAATCCCTTTGATTGAATATGGATTCTAAGCAATACCGTGTTGGATTGTTGATGTTCTTGAATCAAGAATAGCAAGTCATGAACCAGCGATCAAGGTTTGAATAATCACCCTCAAAGCAAAGAGAAACTCGTCCCAAATGGCAAAGAAAAATCGCACCAACTAGCGAAGAAATATGTCAAATGACATCAAAAACAAAAATAAAAATACCTTTATTCGATTAAAAGTAAAAAAAAAAAAAAATCTTGCTCAGATCTGGTCCAAAAAAGACCAAATATGAGCAATTAGATGAATTGAGACTAAGGTTTTTTCCTTGGGAGAAGAGGAAAGGAAAGAAGGATACATACTTCTTTA
>NW_020627319.1:0-687 GCF_003573695.1 Papaver somniferum | reverse complement strand
TCTTGAGTAATAAATAGAGATTAGTAGAGTTTTATATGATTGAATTGGTGGAAATCGAGAACCTTAACAACCCTTTCTCATTTTGGTCACGTCTTTGTTATTTATTATTTCTTTTTGTCCGAATTTCTGAAAACTCTCAAAAACATTACATTGTTGATTAGTGACTTCTGATATTAGCCAGTAGTGGTATTTCACACTCCTCGTGGGAACGACCTGTACTTGCCATTGTTCTACTAGTTAGACACTGTGCACTTGCAGTATATTATTGTAGGTTTCCCAACCTATCAGACAGCTCATATGTAGTGGAGTACAGCTCATATACAGCTAAGATTTCCTCTAATTAAGGATCTGGCTTGCGATGATATCGCAAGCTTACAAATGTTAATTTCGCAGATCTTCTAATCTTCGCAAATTTATTACATTTTTATTATGTTTAAGCTACCTATTGTGTCGTTTCTCAAAGTGCTCTGCGACATTTTTGTAATGCGTTGTTAAGAATTTCGCGAGCGTATCGTTGTCACGAAATTTTGATCCTACATCTTGCCTCTTTTTTCTTGAATATTGCTTGAAGAGCGATCTTCAGGAAAAAATCCATTGTTGTAGTTGTTGGAGAGAGATACGTGTTGTTGGAGTAGTCTTTGATCTTTGTTGATGAAGGAACGAGCGAAAGAATACTGGACTTGAAAA
>NW_020627318.1:0-323 GCF_003573695.1 Papaver somniferum | reverse complement strand
ATGATGATTAAATTCCTTATCTCTTGTTGTTTTGATTTGTCTAGGAAACTTTTTATGAGAATTTATTCTTGTGTTTTATGAAGGATAACTAGGGTTTGGAATAGCCTATATTGTGATTTCACATTACTATTGCCAACGACTTTCACCTTGCAATGTTTTTAGATTAAAGTTTATTTGGAAGATGATTTTGCAGTATTAATCTTTATTGGTTTTATATATTGCAAATAATGTTATGGGATATGTGTGTTTGTGTCCGTGTACTATGATTGTCCCATATATGTCAAAATTTAAGTTTATTATGGGGGTAATTTGCGTTACCTCCC
>NW_020627317.1:0-304 GCF_003573695.1 Papaver somniferum | reverse complement strand
TTAGAGGACTAAGAGTTATTGGTAACAAGCCTACTATGAAACTAAGCAGTCACCTATACTTCTGTGTATTCTTTTGAACCATCCTATTAAATTTACCAGTTTTTATATATTATTAGATGTTTTAACCAGTTTTTAGCGTTCCAGGTGACATCTGTTAATTCTTTTAATTTTAGAAGACTAAGATTTATTGATGATAAGCCTACTATGAAACTAAGCAGTCACCTATACTTCTATGTATTCTTTTGAACCATCCTCGTAAATGTACCAGTTTTTGTATATTATTAGATGTTTTAAACAGTTTATA
>NW_020627316.1:0-356 GCF_003573695.1 Papaver somniferum | reverse complement strand
ACGATGAGACGAAGGTGTTTGTGACTACTTTTGTATATTTCCTATCAGAGATATAAATCTCAAGAAAATCTTACGATTGTATTCAAACTTGATAGAAAACAACAAGATCAGATCACGCAACTACGTAAAAAATAGTTTGGCCTGGATTCAAAATCCCAATAAAGTCTTCAAGTCGTTAACCTACAGGGTTTCGTGAAAAACCTAAGGTTAAAGGAGAATCGACTCTAACTTATGCAACAAGTATCACACAGGAGGTGCGGGAATTATGTTCCCAGTTGCTAGAGTTTACCTTTATATATATTTCAAATTAGGGTTTCGAATCTAAGTTACCTTGGTAACAAAGCATTCAATATTCA
>NW_020627315.1:0-695 GCF_003573695.1 Papaver somniferum | reverse complement strand
CCTTAGAACATATTAATTGTAATTACAATACACTTTACAAACTTTTTCTGTTAAAGATGAGTTTATCTAGTTTACAATTTAGTCTCAGAAATCAATTTCCGACTTATAACGAAGTGTGTCCACTTTCTTGAGTTAACTTATATAAAATTCAACATTTTTATGAACTCTTTCTTTTTGTGTTGGCTTTGTATTTGTATTTGATTCAATATAGATGAAATTTGTTAAGATTTAGATTAGTTCTGCATGGTCTTTCATCCTTCTTCTATTGTGAAATTCGACTTCCTTCATATTTTCTTGAATAACCGCACATAGAAATGCAATTTTTACTAGACGTATTGCCTTAAAACATATTAATTGTAAGTACAATACATTTTCCAAACTTTTTCTGTTAACGATGAGTTTATCTAGTTTACAATTTAGTCTCAGAAATCAACTTCCGACTTATTACGAAATGTGTAGACTTTTTTGAGTTAACTTATATAAAATTCAACATTTTTATGAACTCTTTCTTTTCGTGTTGGCATTGTATTTCTATTTGATTAAAGGTAGATGAAATTTGTTAGTATTTGGATTAGTTCTGCATGGTCTTTCATCATTCTTCTATTGTGAAATTTGACTTCCTTCATATTTTCTTGAATCAACGTACATAGAAATGCAATTTTTACTAGACGTATTGCCTTAGAACATATTAATTG
>NW_020627314.1:0-651 GCF_003573695.1 Papaver somniferum | reverse complement strand
TTTTTATGTTGGCTTTGTCTTTCTATTTGATTCAAGATAGATGAAATTTGTTAGGATTTGGATTAGTTCTCCATGTTCTTTCATCTTTCTTCTATTGTGAAATTTGACTTCCTTCATATATTCTTGAATCAACGTACATAGAAATGAAATTTTTACTAGCCGTATTGCCTTTGAACATATTAATTGTAATTACAATACATTTTTTAAACTTTTTTTGTTAAAGATGAGTTTATCTAGTTTACAATTTAGTCTCAGAAATCAATTTCCGACTTATAACGAAATGTGTAGACTTTTTTGAGTTAACGTATATTAAATTCAACATTTTTATGAACTCTTTCTTTTTGTGCTTGCTTTGTCTTTCTATTTGATTCAAGATTAATGAAATTTGTTAGGATTTGGATTAGTTCTGCATGGTCTTTCATCCTTCTTCTATTGTGAAATTGGAGTTGCTTCATATTTTCTTGAATCAACGTACATAGAAATGCAATTTTTACTAGACGTATTTCCTAAGAACATATTAATTGTAATTACAATACATTTTTCAAACTTTTTCTGTTAAATATGAGTTTATCTAGTTTACAATTTAGTCTCAGAAATCAATTTCCGACTTATAACGAAGTGTGTAGACTTTTTTGAATTAACGTATAGAAA
>NW_020627313.1:0-364 GCF_003573695.1 Papaver somniferum | reverse complement strand
CCCCTTATTATAAATATTTTCTACATATATAACTCTCTTTGTCCCCCAAGGTTTTGTGTAATCTCTTTTTCGACTATTTTGCTCATAACTTCTTCATACGAAGTGGGAATGACCTCATTCTTTTTCTGTTACATCTGTCTTTCAGTTCCCCATAGTATACAGGAAAAAATTCAGGATTTGGATGCTTAGCAATTGGTGTTTCATCCTTATTTTTAATGTAAAGGGTGACTTCCCCCTTTATTTTTGGAATCAACATACGCAGAAATGCAATTTGGATAACATGTAGAGCCTTTAAATGTATTATTTTTTACCACAATCATTTTTTAGAAAATTTGATAATAAAAATGAGTTTATCTAGTTTATA
>NW_020627312.1:0-448 GCF_003573695.1 Papaver somniferum | reverse complement strand
TTTCTATTTGATTCAAGATAGATGAAATTTTTTAGGATTTGGATTAGTTATGCATGGTCTTTCATCCTTCTTCTATTGTGAAATGTCACTTCATTCATATTTTCTTGAATCAACGTACATAGAAATGCAATTTTTACTAGACGTAATGCCTTAGAACATATTATTTGTGATTGCAATATATTTTTCAAACTTTTTGAGTTAAAGATGAGTTTATCTAGTTTATAATTTAGTTTCAGAAATCAATTTCAGACTTATAACGAAGTGTGTACAATTTTTTGAGTTAACGTATAAAAAATTCAATATTTTTATGACTCTTTATTTTTGTGTTGGCTTTGTCTTTCTATTTGATTCAAGATAGGTGAAATTTGTTAGGAATTAGATTAACTATGCTTGGTAATTCATCCTTCTTTTCAAACTTTTTATGTTAAAGATGAGTTTATCTAGTTTA
>NW_020627311.1:0-566 GCF_003573695.1 Papaver somniferum | reverse complement strand
TTTTTCTGTTAAAGATGAGTTTATCTAGTTTACAATTTAGTCTCAGAAATCGATTTTCGACTTATAACTAAATGTGTCAACTTTTTTGAGTTAACGTATATAAAATTCAACATTTTTATGAACTCTTTCTTTTTGTGTCGGCTTTGTCTTTCTATTTGATTCAAGATAGATGAAATATGTTAGGATTTGGATTAGTTCTGCATGGTCTTTCATCCTTCTTCTATTGTGAAATTTGACTTCCTTCATATTTTCTTGAATCAACATACATAGAAATGCAATTTTTACTAGACGTATTGCCTTAGAACATATTAATTGTAATTACAATACACTTGTATTGGCTTTGTCTTTCAATTTTATTCAAATAGATGAAATTTGTTAGGATTTGGATTAGTTCTGCAAGGTCTTTCTTACTTCTTCTATTGTGAAATTTGACTTCCTTCATATTTTCTTGAATCGACGTACATAAAAATGCAATTTTTACTAGACGTATTGCCTTAGAACATATTAATTGTAATTACAATACATTTTTCAAACTTTTTCTGTTAAAGATGAGTTTATCTAGTTTA
>NW_020627310.1:0-983 GCF_003573695.1 Papaver somniferum | reverse complement strand
TGTTTTGTTAATGGAAATAAATTTTCGTGTATTGTTTAATAAATCATCACTTTTACTCTTGTTTACAAACTGGTTTTCAATCCGTGCATCTCAAATGACATCTCGGAGAATTTGGAACTTGTCAGTTGACCGAACACCACAAACGGGTACGCATACTTACAAACACAGCAAAAATTCGCGGACCCAAACCCTTCGCCAGTACGCGTACGGGTATGTGTACTTAGGCTCCCGGAATTTCACAACTAACAGGTACGCATACGGGTATGCATACTATAGTTCCGGTCATGGATCACATATATGCAAGAATACATACTATTTTCATAATCCAATGATGGTTAAGTGTTCTAAACTCCATTTAAATCATTGAAACATTCTTATAGGATGACAATAGCTGTTTTCACGAACTATTAGCATCAAAGCAATTTTCAAGTTATTGAAATAATCATTACGAAACATTCCAAGTATACACCAAATGATTGTATCACACAAACCATGTAAGATGTTACTCGGCGATTTTCACATGATCATCTTTTGACTTTCGTCAGAATATAAGATGAACTTGGTTGAAGCGGAAGCTTACCGACACATATTTCGAGAAATGTGCAAGCGAGTTAAACTCATCTCGAAATCTCAAATGTGTATAATCGAATACTATATAGTAATACGACTTTTGTCTTAACATAGGAGATATAGTAGAAATAAACTTTCTAAGTGATAAATGAGTTTTAGTCTCCACATATCTTTTGTTGATGAAGTTCCACAAGCTCTCCTTAGTAGTTCTTCGTCTTCAAATGATGAACGCCGTGAAGTCTAATGCTCAACTACACAATCTATCTTAGTCCGAGACATCACTATAAGTAGACTAGAAACCAAGACTTATAGTTTTGATCACTAACATTGACAAACAAGCTTGAGATAGCAACGCTTGCGAGTTCGACCGAGCAGTGCTCTAACAAGTCATTCTTAATTTCGATCTTAGTTTA
>NW_020627309.1:0-425 GCF_003573695.1 Papaver somniferum | reverse complement strand
GTTCGCATACTAGCGAACCCAGACCAAGTCTGGCTACGTAAGTATGCGTACCCGTTTGCATACTTGAGTGGGTTAAGTTCTAAAATCGGTTTGTTCATGAACAAATATATTTATATAATAAGGAATGCAATCTTTTGCAAATCGTGGATATAATGTTTATGAATTGATTCGAGTGAATCAAAATCGATTTTGCTTCAATTGTGCCTTGTATAATTTTAAGAGAATATAAATAATTGAACAATTCTATAACTAGTTTCATTTGAACTAGTTGTGATTAAGATGAAAAAGGTTGATATAAAAGTGTTCATATGGCTAACTTCGGTTAACGATTGTTGAGCCAACAAGGTGTACACGTTTAGGTACGGTTACCCTTATCTGAATGAAGTCACATTTCATTTGTGTATAACAAGCTAAGTTCGATCTAA
>NW_020627307.1:0-285 GCF_003573695.1 Papaver somniferum | reverse complement strand
TACATAAGTATGTGTACCCGTTTGCATACTTGAGTGGTTAAAGTTCTAAAATCGGTTGTGACATGAACTAATACATTTATGTGTTCATGAATTGACTCGAGTGAATCAAACCGATTTTGCTTCAATTGTGTTCTTGTATGCTTCTATGAGAATATAGCAATTGAACAACTCTTTAACTAGTTTCATTTGAACTAGTTATGATTAAGATGAAAAAGGTTGATATGAGAGTGTCCATATAGCTAACCTCGGTTAACTACGGTTGATCCAACATGGTGTACACGTTTA
>NW_020627306.1:0-412 GCF_003573695.1 Papaver somniferum | reverse complement strand
TCCTTTCTTCTTCCAATTTTTCTATCTTCCCATTCATTACCCGTGGGCCCTTCTTCCCCTAATTCTTTCCATTCTACCAATGAACAATCTATAATAAGTCGCAAATCCAGATCGGATAACTGTTCTCTGATAGCACTTGCTCCAGTAGAGATTTCTCTATTTCGAAATGTATCGAAGCCTTGAGTAGTAAAAAAAAAGCGGGATGTTGTATTTCCAAGATTGGATTTCATATTCGAATGAACCTCGTAATCGTAAGAAAGTAGGTTTTTTTAGCTAGGGTCCTAGCAAAAGAAAAATTTGGATAGGTTCCTTTATAGTATAGGATTTCCCCCCTTAAAAATCGAACGCGAGGGTTTCCTCTCATCCGGCTCAAGTAGTTAAATCAAATAAGGGGTTCTCGTTTAAAATTTTT
>NW_020627305.1:0-349 GCF_003573695.1 Papaver somniferum | reverse complement strand
TGGAGACTACCCTATTTATATCATGCGAGGCACCGACCAGATTTCTTTATAAATAACTAAAGAGCTTTCTTTTAAGTGTGTGTCACCGTACGTTAATTCCGGGTAGAATGGTGAGCTACCCAACCTCCCACCAATAGAAGCACTACTTTTTGATCTCTTGAGTGCTAATTTTGTCAATCATGAGGGTGACATATATAGATGAAAGCCTCCTTATTGTAGTTCGATTTGCAGTTAGCACCATTCTCTCTCTCGACAACAACGGGTCCATAGAAACACCATCATCATCAACAAGGGAGCGACATCAAAATCTACAAGGAAAGTTGAAAACGTTCAAGGTTTACAAGCAACA
>NW_020627304.1:0-518 GCF_003573695.1 Papaver somniferum | reverse complement strand
TCTTCTCTGGCTCTCCTTAGGTTCCCAAACTCTCGACACCTCTTCTATATGACCCAAGACATCTATTTATATCAAAAATACCGATTAAATCTCTCCCAAATCTTCCAAAATCTCTTTCCTTCTCTTCACGGCCAAGTTGCGGCAATTTCTTGTTTTAGAATTTCTACGCGTTTCTGAGCTTTCCTTTTTATTCTAAACTCTTCCTTAGATAGATACAAATCTTTGGGAAAGTTTACATCACTTTAATCTCTCTAAAATTCCCTAAAACAGGTCAGACACGTGACTTTCCATATTTTCTGTTGTGATAAAAATCCGTCAATTGAGCCCAGTCTAATCGATTTAAACACCCATATCAGATTCCTAGACCCATAAGGAGTCTATCCTATGAAAATCAGAGGTTTAATCGACCTCAAACTCCTCCAAATCACGATTGCCAAAATCTGTTCTTCACTGCACCTATTTTCCCGCCAAAACCTGGTTTTTGAAATGTTGAAGATGGTTGCCCCTTATCCAGGGTA
>NW_020627303.1:0-287 GCF_003573695.1 Papaver somniferum | reverse complement strand
AAAAAAATGAATCATAAATAGAGTTCAGGTTCGAATTCCATAGAAAATATGGGTGGGATTGTCTATAATGCTAGAGAACTAAAACGCTCCCTCATGGTTTTTATCCATCTACCTCATTTTTTAGGTTGTGAAACTTGAAAAATTCACTCATTTAACGAGTAAACAATCGAATTGGAGTCGCTTGAATGGTACCAACGAAATCAAGTACTAACTCCTATTTATTATTGTATTGAATTAACCGATCAACCTGCTTTCTATCGGACATTTTTTCTTCGGTTTACAAAATG
>NW_020627302.1:0-623 GCF_003573695.1 Papaver somniferum | reverse complement strand
ATATACCTACGAGTTTTGTTCCGTCTTTTGATAAATCAAGGTGAACAGGAACCAATTGATAAACCGGACTTATATTCCCGAAGAACAGCCTAGTATTATCAATCACCTCACAATAATCCTAATCGACGTAGCGAAAAAAGATATTGTTGAATCACAAACGATGAGACTAAGATGTTTGTGATTACTTTTCTATCTTGCCTATCGGAGATATAAATCTCAAGCCAATTATTATAATTGTACTTAAAACGATAGAATCAGCAAGATTAGATCACACAACTACAAGAAAAGTAGTATCGGTCTGGCTTCACAATCCCAATGAAGTATTTAAGTCGTTAACCTGGTTTTAGAAGAAGAAAACTCAAGGTTAAAGGAGAATTGACTCTAGCTTATGCAACTAGTATCACACGTAAGGTGTGGGGATTAGGTTTCCCAGTTGCTAGAGTTCTCCCTTATATAGTCTTTCAAATCAGGTTTTGCAATCAATGTTAGGTTGGTAACAAAGCATTCAATATTCACCGTTAGATGAAAACCTGATTAGATTCAAGCTAATATTTCTCAACCGTTGGATCGAAAACTTCGCTTGTTACACACAAATGAAATGTCCAATTTTGGGTTTATGTAAC
>NW_020627301.1:0-553 GCF_003573695.1 Papaver somniferum | reverse complement strand
CACTTACTTTTACATGAGTATTTTATTATCTTTTTGTATTGTTTGGTCTTGTCCTTTAAAAAACTCATGTTTTGTGTTGGGGCTACGTAAGGTACACATACGGTTTTGGATTTAGTCTCATATTTGTTGAAGTAGAAGGTCCTCTTCCTCAATCTACTGTTTTCCACTCTGATATTGGGGAGAAGATTCCAACTAAGGTGATTATTGATTATCAGCAACTTGTTGGGACTATAAAGTGTCTTGATGCTGTAAGAGCCAAGTTGGAAAAAGTTAACTGTAACCTGGTTCTCATAAAGAATCGTGTCAAAGAGACCCTCAAAAAGGATGTTTCCTCTAAGGCTGAAGAGGTTGTTGTCGTTCATAAGCCCAATAATCACAAGACTCATGAATATCCAGAATCGTCTATCTGATGTTATACTGTCTGGACTTTGCTTAAGAGTCTGTCTTCTTAGATGCCTAGGAAGTCTTCTTTTGGTTTAGTTGGAAAAATAACTAGTGCTGGAATAGCGATGATTGTGACTACACATAGCTATCTTTGTTTTCATCTTCTTTT
>NW_020627300.1:0-631 GCF_003573695.1 Papaver somniferum | reverse complement strand
GTCATCTTAGGACGTCCTTTCTTGGCTACGTCCAACGCGATCATTAATTGTCGGAATGGAGTGTTAAAACTGTCTTTTGGTAACATGACGGTAGAATTGAATGTGTTCGATATTAGTCAACAACCTGTGAATCTTGATGATGATGATGTGCATACTGTAGTGACGTCTTATCTCTGCTCGAATCTGTACCTCAAATGGACGTCACTGAAAGGAAATATGAAATGGAACCACCCCTACTCTATGATTCCAAGCTTATTCCATCCATTGTTGAGCCACCCAAGCTTGAATTGAAAACGTTGCCTAGTACGTTGAAGTACGCATTCCTAGGTTCTTCTGATACTTTACCTGTCATTATTTCATCATGTTTAGACACGGAACAGGAAAGTAAGCTTTTAGAAGTACTTAAGGAACACAAAGAGGCCTTAGGATGGACCATCTCAGATCTCAAAGGAATTAGTCCCACCATTTGCATGCACCACATTAACCTTGAAGAGAATGCCAAACCATCGAGGGAAATGCAAAGGAGACTTAATCCTAACATGAGAGATGTAGTCAAAGGAGAGATCCTGAAACTACTTGATGCGGGTATCATATACCCAATTCCCGATAGCAAATGGGTTAGTCCCATTCA
>NW_020627299.1:0-1149 GCF_003573695.1 Papaver somniferum | reverse complement strand
CAAATAAACCGAAGGGAGAGATAACAATGCGGATTCCTTTAAAAAACATATCATCTGAAATAGTATTCTGTGTTGTGGATGTAGAATCACCTTACAAAGCTTTGATTGGAAGACCATGGTTGCATGGTATTCTAGGGGTGGCTTCAACTTTCCACCAATGCATAAAGTTTCCTCTTCCTCAAGGTGTAGGAGTAATAAGAGGAGATCCAAATGAAAGAAAAGCATTCCATGAGATTGACATTGACAAATGTGAAGAGCGCTCAAGCAAGCGAAGAAACTGGAAACAACAGATAAAAGAAAGTCAACGTAGTGAAAGGTTGATGGTAAATATTGTAAATAAGGAGAAGGAGATAACACATAATTCTGCACAAGTGATAACAACTGCACAAGAGCAAAGGTGTGAATTCCAAGAAGGAGATCTAGTGCTGAGGCAGAAACTTAGATACCAAAGAACTGGTAACACTAGTCCAGAAGGGGATATAAATGACGAATGAAGTCTGTTATATGACATGATTTGTCACGGTTTTTAAATGTTTTTCGAACCGTTATTTATTTAGTGTGACTCTTTATAAATGACAAATAGAAAACGTCATTAAGTATGACAAATAAAATATGTGACTTTCAATTTTTATTACCACGGTTTTCGTACGTTAGATATAATGACAGACGATGTTTATCATAAGGGAGGTCCTCAGTATCACGGTTATTGGGTGTTAAATATAATAACGGTTGATATCCATCATAAGGAATGGCATTTCATAAAAATAAAATTACTAATTAAATCGAATGATACGTCACTCTTCAAATTTTGGTATACAGGTTTTGTGAATCTCATTCCAATTCAGATTTGGTGTATCTGAAACTAATTTTGGTTTAACTGAATCTGAAAACAAAATAGAATCTTAAAGGAAACAGTGTGAAACTAAATTTATATCAATTACCCAAAATACCATTCAAGAACATCGAATCTCTGAAAACAAATCGCAACATGAATTCTTATTAAAACTGAATTCAATCTGTTATAACCTTGCCACTCTAATTGCAAGCTCTCCTACAGGAGTTACATAATCTTTTGGTCGATGAATCATCTCACCCTTTGAAACATGAGCTTTTCCAAGTGCTCCATCATCTCTATCGCATAACATTTCA
>NW_020627298.1:0-402 GCF_003573695.1 Papaver somniferum | reverse complement strand
TACATGTTTCGACCCATGCCCATGCGCGTGGACCAAGCACCAAGTCCGTGTCTACTTGAAATTATTTTTTGCAAGTTTTTAACTTGATAAATAATTTATTTAAGAGTTTTATTTATGGAAAAAATTATTTTTTTGTGTTTAATTGTTTTACAAAAAACAAAAGTCGTTTTATAAGAAAAAACCTAAACCTAACTTGATTTGCAAGTTAATTTTCCTATAAATACAACTCAAAAATCTCTTTTAAAAATACACAACGAAAATACATGTTTCGACCAATGCCCATGCGCGTGTACCAAGCACCAAGTCCGTGTCTACTTGAAATTATTTTTTGCAAGTTGTTAACTTGATAAATTATTTATTTAAGAGTTTTATTTATGGAAAAAATTCTTTTTTTGATGTTTA
>NW_020627297.1:0-373 GCF_003573695.1 Papaver somniferum | reverse complement strand
CATTGAAGGCAGCTACCTGCACAATTCCTAACTATTAGCCCTATTTCACCTTGTAATGAATCTGACTTAAAAGAAGCATCAAAAATTGTAAACATTATCAGGAGGTTTCCATCTTAGCGGCTGCACAAACCCATTAGTACAAGAAACAAGATTAGTTCCAGGAGGCACAAGTTTATTAATGACATCTATTGACATTGTCTTATTTGGAGTTATGTTCCTGCAAATGAACAATGTTGTACCATAAACCAAGAGATAATCTAGCTCCTAAATGAACAATGTTGTACCATAATATTACTAACATTGATATTTAAAACCAAACAAATAATTTCCATATCTAGCTAGTTTATCTCTTGTTGGGACTATATCTTTTAAG
>NW_020627296.1:0-535 GCF_003573695.1 Papaver somniferum | reverse complement strand
TCATTCGGAGTTCAAATGAAGTAGTTATGATCAAAATACTAGACACTTCTCTAGATATCATTATCTAGTGGTCCATACCAATTCGGAAGCAGAAAAGACTCCCTTTCTGTAGAAAAGTAACTGTTTAAATGTTTGATATCAAATAATATCTTTAATCAGAAAAGAGTCCATTTCAGTAGAAAAGTAACAGTTTATATATTTCAGTTCAAATAATGTCTTTAATATTATGAAATATCTGACAGAAATTGTATTTATACGTACCTTCAAAGGAAAATTCTAGACACTTCACTAGATACTGTTATCCAGTGATCCATACCAATTCGGAAGCAGAAAAGAGTCCCTTTCAGTAGAAAAGTAATTGTTTATACGTTTAAGTTCAAATAATGTCTTTAATATTCTGACATATCTGACGCAAATTGTATTTATACGTACCTTCCAAGGAAAATGATAGACACTTCACTAGATATTGTTATCCAGTGATCCATACCAATTCGGAAGCAGAAAAGAGTCCTTTCAGTAGAAAAGTAACTGTTTA
>NW_020627295.1:0-1134 GCF_003573695.1 Papaver somniferum | reverse complement strand
CATCATCTCCGATGTACATGCTCCACAGTGAAAATTCCTATACCCTAAAAACCATCGAGAGTTTTTTCTCTCATTCCCTTCTTCTCTTCCGTACTTCTCCCCCATTCCTCTGCAGAAACACCCATTCCGCCACCATCACGTCCACCTGCTACTTCCATACCTGCCACAGCCACCAAACGTCGCCATATCTACCACCATCACCTACCCTCCCTTTTTCCCCCTCTCTCTAGCCCCTTATTTCACTGATTTCTCACCATTCCTTTCTCTGAAACCCTAGGTGAGAAATCAGTAAAATAAGTGAGTCTATAGACGAATTCGAAGCGTGCAGGAAGGCTAGAAGGAGATGTAGCAACGTGGGTCGAAGTCAGAAACAACTTTCATCATGATTGGTGAGATGAATTTAAAACCCTAGTTTTACTGTTTTTGGGGGAAATTTAGGGATTTGGTTTGTAAACCCTAATTGGGTGTCCTGGGTATAAATAGGGAATATGTATCATGTGTAGAAGGTGTTCTTGGACTAGCCAAGTAACCACCCAATTTGGGTTAGGTTCACTTTTAATTTTCAATTTCAACTTCAAATCAATTTAAATCTTTAGGGTTATGTTTAATTTATTCTCAATTCTGTTATTTTGTGCTGTTTAATTCTTGTTGTTATATTTCTGTTTAATATTTGCTGTTTTTATAATTCCATGACCTGTTTAATTTCTGAATACCATGTCCTGTTACTTGATGTTTAATGCTTACTGTTCCTATTCTTCTTATGTTTTGCTCACTGTAATTCCTGCTCTTGTTCTGTTTAAGTGTCCAGTTTAGTGTTCTGTTTAGGGTTCATGTTTAGGTTAATATTTTTCATATCCTGTTTGTCTCCTGTTAAATGTGCTCCTGTTAAAATTGTTGTTCCTGTTACATGTGTCCTGTTAATGTGTGATGTTCCTGTTGATGTTTGTGTTCATTGTTAATGTCATGTTAGTGTCATGTTAATTCACTGTAAATGTTTAGTGTTAAGTTTGTGCACTGTGAAGTGATGGAATGCTAGGCTAGAAGCCTTTGAAGCACTGAATTGATTGAGTAATGGAAGAAATCAGTGCTCATAGCAAGCTGATTATCTTGCCATTCCATTTTTGTATGCTTAGG
>NW_020627294.1:0-654 GCF_003573695.1 Papaver somniferum | reverse complement strand
TTTTTTTTTTTTTTCTTTCTTTCTTTTTTCCTTTCTTCTGATTTTGATCTTGTTGATTCATTGTAATAGGGTTGAAGATTTGAATATAGGAGAAACTGTTGACACATGTTATCTCCTTGATTTTGTTGGGCCTAAAGGATTCACTGTGGAACTATCTAAGGTATTTAACAGGTAAGTGGGGTTTAGGGTTTATCAATATTTTGTTCTTTCATTTTTGATGTATGTTTAGGGTTTATAATCTGAACAGGTACTTAAATGATGATTTTATGTTTGAATTAGGGTTATAGTGTTCGACCACAGTAAATTGACAATGTCCAAGGTTCCCTCCAATGAGGAATGTCCAGATAACTTAGAGTTGAATATCAATGTACATGAGAGTAGTTCCGAAGCTGTTTATAATTACTTCTCGAACAAACTATTGGATACAAACTGTACTGTCTGTACACTTGTTAGAAATGAAGATAAGGACCGTATTGAAACACTACTTAAGTACATTGAAGATGGTGAGCTGAACAAATGGAACTTACCTGATACTAGAGCGTTTGATATCAGTTTGAAAGTAGAGCGGCGGAAGCTGAATTGCATTACTAATCCATACATGTTTGATCAGGTTTAGTTTCTTTCTTGGGTTAAGTTTCTGTTTATATGGTTGCT
>NW_020627293.1:0-558 GCF_003573695.1 Papaver somniferum | reverse complement strand
TTCCCGAACTTGACGAAATTGTGTGTGTTTAAGGTTTTTGGAGAATATTCCAATGGAATCTTACCTATAAAAGGTTAGATATTCATTGTTCTTACCAAGTTTCAGACTTATAGGAGTCCGCTTTTGGCCTTGTTTCGACCTCAAAGCCAGTTTCTTTCCCAAACTTGACAAAACTGTGTGTGTTTAAGGTTTTTGGAGAATATTCCAAGTGAAATTTACCTGCAAAAGGTTTGATATTCATCATTCTTACCAAGTTTCGGACTTATAGGAGTCCGCTCCTGGCCAGGTTTCGACCTCGGAGCCAGTTTTCTTCCCGAACTTGACGAAACTGTGTGTGTTTAAGGTTTTTGGAGAATATTCCAAGGGAATCTTACCTGTAAAAGGTTCGATATTCATCATTCTTACCAAGTTTCAGACTTATAGGAGTCCGCTCCTGGCCAGGTTTTGACCTCGGAGCCAGTTTCTTTCCCGAACTTGACGAAATTGTGTGTGTTTAAGTTTTTTGGAGAATATTCCAATGGAATCTTACCTATAAAAGGTTAGATATTCATTGTTCTT
>NW_020627292.1:0-501 GCF_003573695.1 Papaver somniferum | reverse complement strand
AACATTGTACTAGTAGATATTGATATTACATGTCAGTATTGTAGCGTAAGTATCTTCCACTACATACTAATATGTACTGATTGTAGTGTAGCTATCTTCCACTATATACTGGTATGTAGTAGTACATATGTCAGTATCTATGACAAAATTGTAAGTATGTTTCCACTACATACTGATATGTAGTGATTGTAGTGTAATCATCTACCACTACATATTGACATTTCCATTAGTAGAATCAAAATTTAAACCATTAAACAATATTTTTAAGTTTAAAGTTTGTGGTTTCCCAACTGATTCACCATCTACGGGGTCGAGGGGGCACAGCCCCCTCGTATCACAAACACAAAAGGAAAAACAATAAAAGGAAATACAATATAAGCTAAAATGTAATGTAACTTTCTTTTAACCAACACAGAAAAGTCATGAAATGTTACCGAAGCTAAATTGTTTAGGTGTTCAGAGAACTTACTTCCACTTTCGTAAATATCATATTTCTTTTTT
>NW_020627291.1:0-773 GCF_003573695.1 Papaver somniferum | reverse complement strand
CTTTTTCCTATGATAGAGCATACTAAGTTTTGAAAAATTTTGCTGGATAATATTATAGTGTAACTTGGAATGGATTAGTTTATAGTTTAGGATTACCTTTTGGGCTTTGTCAGATCATCCTGCTCCAGTTCTTTCTTCCTCAGTCATTGTTACTTCTCTCTTTTTCTGATTATCCATCAATGACATGTCCTTTGAATGACTGTCGTCTTTGTCTTCCATTACTTCTTCAAAAACTCTTTTTTCCTTGGCGTGGCCTGAGTATTGTGCTCTTTCCTCCTGGTGGACAGCTTCAAATTTATTGAGAAGGTTTGCTGGCTTTTGCTGCCTTGTCCAAGATTTTGTTAGGCTTTCTTAGACAGCTTGCTGAGGTAGCATCTTTTCAAAACCTGATGGGATTATAGGAGGAGACTTTTTGTTGTTGTTTACCACCTTCAATCTATCAGAAGTTTTGATGGATGGTGATCTTATTAACTTTATGCTCGAGTTTTCCTTGGTGCATTCAGCAGTTCCTCCTCCTCCCAAGGAGAAACTTTGCTCCTTATCCCATTCCATGAAATTTGTCTTAGAGGGGATATTTGTGAAGGGATCAGCGAGATCAGCAGACTTCAAGTTATGAAAGAATTCTTCCTCCGTGATAGCTTTGTTATTTACCTCCCCTTCTTCATTCCCTGTTTCAACAACTTGTATTTCTTTGCCATAGAAACCCATTATTCTCAGAGCATTTGGGATGTCATTGTTTGTGACTTGTACTTTTACTAGGTACGAATCTGATG
>NW_020627290.1:0-391 GCF_003573695.1 Papaver somniferum | reverse complement strand
TTCATAAAAATGTTGAATTTAATATACGTTAACTCAAAAAAGTCTACACACTTCGTTATAAGTCGGAAATTGATTTCTGAGACTAAATTGTAAGCTAGATAAACGCATCTTTAACAGAAAAAGTTTGAAAAATGTATTGTAATTACAATTAATATGTTCCAAGGCAATACGTCTAGTAAAAATTACATTTCTATGTATGTTGAATGAAGAAAATATGAAGGAAGTCAAATTTGACAATAGAAGAAGGATGAAAGACCATGCAGAACGAATCGAAATCCTAACAAATTTCATCTTTCTTGAAACAAATAGAAAGACAAAGCCAACACAAAAAGAAAGAGTTCATCAAAATGTTCAATTTTATATACGTTAACTCAAAAAAGTCTACACATTT
>NW_020627289.1:0-286 GCF_003573695.1 Papaver somniferum | reverse complement strand
TTTTCCAAAGTTTTGCCTTGTTGCTGTTGCGGAGATATGGGGAGCTTGTTCGTTTCGTCAAAGCAATCACTTCCATTATAAAGGAGCTAAGTATCAATAACTTTTGTTTATTTGATTTTTCTTTGTTTTTGATTATTACACCCAACAATCTTAAGACATTATTATTTGTAATAATCGAAAACGATTGATTGGTTTGTGAATCATGGATGTTAATTGTGGAGTGAAAACCAAAAACGAATTTTTGGTCAGCTGTAGAGTTTCAATTTTATTTTTTAATCTAGAAGGA
>NW_020627288.1:0-290 GCF_003573695.1 Papaver somniferum | reverse complement strand
TGATTTCTGAGACTAAATTGTAAACTAGATAAACTCATCTTTGACTGAAAAAGTTTGAAAAATGTATTGTAATCACAAATAATATTTTCTAAGGCATTACGTCTACTAAAAATTGCATTTCTATGTATGTTGATTCAAGAAAATATGAAGGAAGTCAAATGTTACAATAGAAGAAGGATGAAAGACCATGCAGAACTAATCCAAATCCTAACAAATTTCATCTATATTGAATCAAATAGAAAGACAAAGCCAACACAAAAAGAAAGAGTTCATAAAAATGTTGAATTTTA
>NW_020627287.1:0-287 GCF_003573695.1 Papaver somniferum | reverse complement strand
TCGCGCCTAATATTTGTGTCATTTATGCAGTTTAATTTTTCTAGATAATTTTTGTTAGCTTTTGTCTTTAATTTTTGTTAGCTTTTCATCCTTTGCACAACTCTATTCTCAAGGTATGATTTTCTGTTGTTTTGGTTGATTGAGATAATTTTTGTTAGCTTTTCTCTTTAATTTTTTTTTAATTTTTGTTAGCTTTTCATCCTTTGCACAACTCTATTCTCAAGGTATGATTCTCTGTTTTTTTGCTTGATTGATATAATTTTTGTTAGCTTTTCTCTTTAATTTTA
>NW_020627286.1:0-382 GCF_003573695.1 Papaver somniferum | reverse complement strand
CTAGTAGAGTATTCGAATCCCCTTATTTTTCCATATAGCTTCTTTGAGATTGCTCGATTTCTTAGCGAGAGAGAAAGAAGGGAAGGTATATAAAAGATAGTATTCCCTATTTTCCCTCTAAGATATTGTATCTCGAGGAAAATCAAGGGTAGAATTAAATTTGGCGGACAAACCAAGGGTGGACCACAAGTTAGGATTTTAGTCAATGTAGAAATATGGTCGCCTTCGCAAGAAGGAATGTTGAATTACTTTTCCAAATGATAGTATTTCGATTAATTAGCTAATTTCGTTGATTAAAATTTGATATCCTTTGCGACTGATGGCCATGCATCTATACATTACTTTGCTTGTAGGCATATGTATCTTTCTTAGGCTATCTAAT
>NW_020627285.1:0-628 GCF_003573695.1 Papaver somniferum | reverse complement strand
CGTTCCAACTCGGTAAAATTTTCGAGTGAAGTCTCGAGTCTTGAATATGTAACTAATTTTTGACGTAAATCGTCTAAATTCGAAACGATGAAGTTCCGGTTTCTCACATTTTGCTCTAAACCGTTCCAACTCGGTCAAATTTTTGAGTGAAGTGTCGAGTCTTGATTATGTAACTAATTTTGACGTAAATCGTCTAAATTCGAAACGATGGAGTTCTGGTTTCTCCAGTTTTGCTCGAAATCGTTCCAACTCGGTCAAATTTTCGAGTGAAGTGTCGAGTCTTGAATATGTAACTAATTTTGACGTAAATCGCCTAAATTCGAAACGATGGAGTTTCGATTTCTCCATTTTTGCTCGAAATCGTTCCAACTCGGTCAAATTTTCGAGTGAAGTGTCGAGTCTTGATTATGTAACTCAATTTTTACATAAACGTCTAAATTCGAAAGGATGGAGTTCCGGTTTCTTGAATTTTCCTCGTACTCGTTCCAACTCGGTCAAATTTTCGACTGAAGTGTCGAGTCTTGATTATGTAACTAAATTTTGACATAAACGTCTAAATTCGAAAGGATGGAGTTTCTGTTTCTTTAATTTTACTCGTACTCATTCCAACTCGGTCAAATTTTCGACT
>NW_020627284.1:0-431 GCF_003573695.1 Papaver somniferum | reverse complement strand
TATTGTGAAATTTGACTTGCTTCATATTTTCTTGAATCAACTTACATAGAAATACAATTTTTACTAGACGTATTGCCTTAGAACATATTAATTGTAATTATGATACATTTTTCAATCTTTTTTTTTTGTTAAAGATGACTTTATCTATTTTACAATTTAGTCTCAGAAATTAATTTTCGACTTATAACGAAATGTGTCAACTTTTTTGAGTTAACGTATATAAAATTCAACATTTTTATGAACTCTTTCTTTTTGTGTTGGCTTTGTCTTTCAATTTGATTCAAGATAGATGAAATTTGTTAGGATTTGGATTAGTTCTGGCTGGTCTTTCATCCTTCTTCTATTGTGAAATTTGACTTGCTTCATATTTTCTTGAATCAACGTACATATAAATACAATTTTTACTAGACGTATTGCCTTAGAACATTTTA
>NW_020627283.1:0-759 GCF_003573695.1 Papaver somniferum | reverse complement strand
GCATCTCATCGTAAACTTGGGTCATATAGTGTATACAACAACACTTGGCATACATATCTATAAGTGTGTTTCCTACCTGAAGATCAGAATCCAATCCATGTTTAATTGCATAACCATGAACTTCCATTCCATTCCGAAGATTCCCCAGACGACCCAATGCAGTAAGTATACTAACAGTGGAAACCAGGTCAGTCTTATGACCTGCTTCCAGCATTTCATGGAAGAATGCCACTGCTTCTTTGTAAAGATCATTTTGCACAAAGGTTGAAAGCATTGAATTCCAAGATATACTGTCTTTCTCTTCCATCTTGTGAAAAACTCGTAAGGCTCCATCCGTTCTACCACATCGCGAGTACATAATAACTAAAGCATTAATTTCAATAACATCAAGTTCCCTATCAGATCTTAAAAGAGCTGCATGAATTTCCATGCCAAATCTTGAGAATGACGGCTTTGCACAAGCCTGTAGAGCTGCAACAACAGTAAACGAATTTTTGGCCACACCAGAATCTTGCATTCTTTTAAAGAACCTCAAGGCCTCAGAACCCCGTTCACTGTTTGAATATGCCGAAATAATAGAATTCCACGAAACAACATCTCCCTTTTCAATTACTCTATCAAATAACTGTGCTGCTCGGTCGAATTCATTGCATTTTGCATACATACCCACAAGTGAATTGGCAACAAAAATAACCGAAATAAACCCACATTTTATCGCTAAACCATGAATCTCAGCCCCATAGTTCAAATCTTTCATCA
>NW_020627282.1:0-966 GCF_003573695.1 Papaver somniferum | reverse complement strand
TTTTTTTTTTTTTTTGGTTTATTCTCATCCAGCCACATAGTGACCTTATGGGAAAATTTTAACATTGCTTTAACACAAAATTGGTCAATTAATCTAACAACGATTATTTTTGGGTGAAGAAGATATGTAAAATTTGATACGGTTGAAATGGACGAGAATATAGAAATAGCCAGGATGTGAACAGTTCATCCTGCCCATTTTCAAATATTTTTTTTAAAAAAAAATTATATCAGGATGCATCTAGTTTCATCCTCGCACTTTTTTAAATTTAAGTCAGATGAATCCAGTTTCATTCTTCTTATTTTTTGGATGTTCACGTCACCCAAACTAATTTTTACTCGTCCATTATAACCATGTTTTAAAAATATTTGGACAAAATGACCCATTTTCCGTTTTTTTTTAATGGGAAAGGATCCGATGACATGGTTATATTGACATTAGCATGACATGGTTTGACCATTTTTTCTACAAAATCCAAACGACTATGGGTTTGAAGCTAATATTTTGGTGTCATGTTCCTCTTTTAAAGCTCTACATTCCTAAAAAAAAAATGAGATCGTTCCAAGACGTATCAGATGGCGATCTACCATTTTGAATATTAGTCGTTGAAGATGAACGGCTGAAATCAAAATTTGTGGATGGTGAAATTACGTATATCGGAATACGGTAAAACCTCTCCGGAAGAATACTCCATATAGGAATAAACCCTGTATAAGAAAAAAAATTTATAGTCCTGACTTGGGCCAGTTATATTTAAGAATAAACTCTATATTGGAATAAGTCATATTTTTTTCCGGTCCCGTCTTAAGGAACCTACCTCCATATAAGAATAATTGACATTATAATGGAAATAATATAGATCTTGTCATAAATCAAAATTTAAGATGAAGTGATTCTTGTCACCATTTTACAGGATAGTTTTTCTTCAAAGTGGATTATTTGCTTTTTGTGCATAACTTAACGCAC
>NW_020627281.1:0-631 GCF_003573695.1 Papaver somniferum | reverse complement strand
AATGAATTTGTGATTGTAACTCACTTCCTTGTAGCCCTTATGGGTGGCATAACTATATATACGTGTAGTAGTACATGATGGTGTTGTTAAAAGCAATGTTCTTACTGTCTTATTTTATGTACTATCATTATGGTGCCATGTATTGAGAGTATATTTGATGTATCAATAAAAAAAATGCATTTTTATGTTCTGAGAATGATTATGCAATATTACGGTTATTTTTTGTTAGTTGATATAGGTTTCTAGTTATATACATAAAATCCTTACCATGGATGTTGTTTTATTAATGTAGAGATAAAGAATCGAGTGTATATCTGATGTACTGTCATTCCTAGATTCTTTTTTTATTGTCCTGCTCTGTTGCTATCATTCCTGGATTCTCTTTTTTTTTTAATTGTTCTGCATCACTCAACTTTTATTGTATTATGCAGAGAAGGAAAGCTTGTGCTTGTATGGGTTTCTTAGTGAGCAGTGAGAGGTCAATTTCCCTGCTGAAGAAGTCCCCTTGAGCTTCTAAAACCTACACTGGACATTAACTTTGCTAGAGACGAAATGCAAGAAAAAGATTGGTTACAGTTGGCTGCAGTCCAGAACAATGCTTTGGCTACTATCTGTTGCATTTTACTTTGGT
>NW_020627280.1:0-631 GCF_003573695.1 Papaver somniferum | reverse complement strand
AATGAATTTGTGATTGTAACTCACTTCCTTGTAGCCCTTATGGGTGGCATAACTATATATACGTGTAGTAGTACATGATGGTGTTGTTAAAAGCAATGTTCTTACTGTCTTATTTTATGTACTATCATTATGGTGCCATGTATTGAGAGTATATTTGATGTATCAATAAAACAAATGCATTTTTATGTTCTGAGAATGATTATGCAATATTACGGTTATTTTTTGTTAGTTGATATAGGTTTCTAGTTATATACATAAAATACTTACCATGGATGTTGTTTTATTAATGTAGAGATAAAGAATCGAGTGTATATCTGATGTACTGTCATTCCTGGATTCTTTTTTTATTGTCCTGCTCTGTTGCTATCATTCCTGGATTCTCTTTTTTTTTTAATTGTTTTGCATCACTCAACTTTTATTGTATTATGCAGAGAAGGAAAGCTTGTGCTTGTATGGGTTTCTTAGTGAGCAGTGAGAGGTCAATTTCCCTGCTGAATAAGTCCCCTTGAGCTTCTAAAACCTACACTGGACATTAACTTTGCTAGAGACGAAATGCAAGAAAAAGATTGGTTACAGTTGGCTGCAGTCCAGAACAATGCTTTGGCTACTATCTGTTGCATTTTACTTTGGT
>NW_020627279.1:0-492 GCF_003573695.1 Papaver somniferum | reverse complement strand
AAATAACAACAATGGTTAAAGGTTCGACCGACCTGTTTCTTGGATCTCCCTTGTAGCAGCATCGTTGTCACACATCCCGAAAACCAGAAGAGCGTTAGGTGAGATTTGAAGACGGATATTTTTGAAGAAGATATTTGTTTTGCCGCTTGATGATCATATTCCTTGCATATTCCCTTCTTCAGTATTTTTGAATAGATTTTTTTTTTGTAGTGGTTTGGTTTTTCTGGATTTCAATAGACGGGTAATGAGTCTGTGAGAGTTTGGGTTTAATTGGTATTTTTCCTTTAAGATGGTTTGGGAAAACCTTTTAAGGAAAGACGTCCTTTAATTGAAATCGAAAACTCTACTCATGAATGCAAGCAGTGCAATCATTTTAGAGAAGTTACAAATATTTCATGAAAAGGGAAAATGTCGAAGGAAATGCTGAAAGGGGAACGCTAGAGGTGAAGGTAGCACAGGGTTTTAGGTATCGAAGGGTTTGAGCCATCGTGA
>NW_020627278.1:0-431 GCF_003573695.1 Papaver somniferum | reverse complement strand
GCATATGCCAATGGCATGTGTGGCAGCTTGGCCCTAGGTTTGCACGGCATGGCATGCTAGGTTTGCAAGCGTCACTTTGGCATGTGCCAATGACATGTGTGGTGGCTTGTCCCTAGGTTTGCACGGCATGGCATGATAGGTTTGCAAACGCCACTTTAGTATGGTTGTCAGGTGCGCAGCGATTGTGCGGCTTGGTTTTGGCATGGTTGCCATGGTGCACAACGGTTGTGCGGCTTGCATAGACTTAGGGTTTTGTGCATTGAAACCCTAATTTAGCATTTTGAAAAAAGATACCCTGGTAATTTTTACATAAGTGCATTGAATGCTCTAATAAATGTGTTCGGTGTCACCGGCGACGTCATGCTATACGTAAGGTTTTACGATTTTACCCTTTGTCTAAAAACCACCATCAACATTAAGTCCACTGCTTA
>NW_020627277.1:0-694 GCF_003573695.1 Papaver somniferum | reverse complement strand
TGTAAAACAACTTGTACATTCTTCCGCGACACTTTGATCATAATAAGATGATCAAGTCTCTAATACCAGAGTTTCATGTATATAACTTCGCATGTTATGTTTTCAGTCTAAACGACTTGAAAGTAACTAAATAGGAATGGAAACAAGTCAAGTATTGTATTGCTAACCTCAAGTAAAAGGATGATGCCTTTGCTGATGTCGACACGTCTTCATAATCTTCAGATCTTCAGATTAATACTTGTATGTCTCAACATTTTTAGAATTCATACTCCAACCTAAAGAAATTGAATCTAGTGAACTAATCAAACGACTTTTGAGTTTTGATACTAAAATATGACAACCAACCTTGATGTTAGAGTAATGCTCGGTTGAACCCACAAGTTTTGCTATCTCAAGATTGTTGTCAATGTTAGATGATCAAAAGTATATCTTGAATTCTAGTATACTAAGTCAAGTTTCGGACTAGGTTTAGAATTTGGTAGTTGAGTATCAGATATCACCCTCGAATACTGAAGATCAGCGAAGACATTTGGAGAATTTCTGTATAGGTATGTGAAGACTGAACCATTCTATTTTACTCACTATCTCTTGCCATTCCATCTGTTGAGACGCTGCCATATGACTTACAATATATTTAAAAAGAAGAGGTTCCAAGTCAAACTTGTCTTGTTAAAAATCTCGAAATATGATTTTA
>NW_020627276.1:0-707 GCF_003573695.1 Papaver somniferum | reverse complement strand
TGTTATCGCGATTTACATCAAATGCTAGCAGTTCAAGACATAGTTCACTGTCTCTAGCAAGTAATTCCGGTAATATCTCACTAAGCAAAGGTTCAAGACCTCATGGACACCTCTGCCTAAAATGGTATTTCCTGCGCTTTTTATGTGATTTTCGTTTTGATGGTTTTGGTATTATTGGAACTTAGGACCCAAGGGTCACTAAGGGTTCACTAGTTCATGCTTTTTCACTTTGGTGAAAGGAACCTTTAGTCTCACTTATGAGGAGCTAAAGATGAAAACTCTCTATACTATATGATTTTTGCGATCCATAATATGACCTTGGGGTCAACACACTGTTGTGTTTGGGAGATGGCATTGGAATGGCTAGTATGAATTTAACATGCACGATCTTTCTGTCTGTTCACTCAGTTCAGTTCGTGAGATTGAGTTGTTTATTTACCAAGATCTATCTGTGTTTTTGTGTTTTATTGAGTTTTCATTCATGTGGGGGATTTTTGGAAAACGATTAATAAAAATTGATTTTTAATGGTTTTAATAAAAATAATAATTTATTGTTTTCCTTTGTGAATGAAAAACTTATTAGTCCCACATTGTGGAGTTTCGACTTCTTAAATTGTTTTATTCCATTATATAAAGAAATTCACTACTTTTGTAAAATCTATGGGAAAGGGGTTGCTCTATATTTTAGAGGGACCCCTAAGGGAAAA
>NW_020627275.1:0-349 GCF_003573695.1 Papaver somniferum | reverse complement strand
TTTAATTATATTCTGTAGCACTGGGATCTACAATCTAGGAGATTAGTTAAAGAAACATAATAACAAATACCTACAATAGTGAAGATCAACTTTGGATGTTCTCTAAAAAGCCTTGAAAACTCTAAAAAACCCTGAAAACTCTAAAAAGCCATAAAATATCTAAAGATCTCTGAAAAATCTAAAGAGCTCTGAAAAAATCTAAAAACCTCTGAAAAAGCTTTAAGTTAATTAAATTTCGTAGAACTTGTATCTACTGGCCAGGGGATTCGATAAAGCCAACTGAAAGTAACTTTATTATTTATAAAGAACGATACTCACAAAATTCCCTAGAATAATGAAGATTATCTTT
>NW_020627274.1:0-1083 GCF_003573695.1 Papaver somniferum | reverse complement strand
GCCACAAAATATGTAACGTTATATTATAAAGTATAAAACGTGGTTGATCATTCTAATGTTAAAATAAACTCGATAAAACACATGTCCATTTTAAAAAAATTGGTGCAATCAATTGCCATGTTATGTAATAACTAAAGGAACGACACGAATCAAGATCAGAACATATGAAACTATTTATTATCGATTTGTCTGTGTAAAGAGTGGTCAGGATTTGTCCTTGGCAAAGATAAATTTATCGCTGGGGTTTGTTTAACTTAACAATTTTTATATTTTATTAATTAGTGTCTCATTGATTGTTCATAATGATTAATTAAATTTCTATTATAAATGTCCCTTTAATAATCTAAATGTCCCTTTAATAATCTAACATAAATACATAATTTTATTAATAAATAATTGTACTAAAAACTATATTAATTCTAATGGTGGTAGTGGAAGCAGGGTTAGTATAAACGGTGGCGGGTATTTGTGAATGGTGGAGGCGGTAACATTACTATTGGTAGAAGAAATAGTGGCAGTGGATGGTTTTTATGGTGGTGGGTGTTGGTACTAGTAGTGGATAATAATAGTTTTTGCTTTTTAGTGATTTTTATTGACCGGTAAAAAAAAAATATTCACAAAATATGCAACATTGTATTGTGAAAGATGTAATTGGTTGTTTTTAGCACCATTGATAAGGACAAAAATCAAATATTTCGAGGATGATACCGGAACGTATAAGACGATATGATCATGATTGTTGGATCACCGAAACGGTATCCGTATTATATAAAGGCAATTGGTGTACCCGCGTAAGGAATATTATCGCTCTCTCAAGTACTATTACATTTTTTTTCCCTGAAAGACCATCAATGTCGAGTTGTTTCGCGATAACTACCTACAAAGACAACAACTTTCACTCAATTCCCGATATAATTATTGATCGGAAAAATGTATTTGCATTCTAAAATATTTGTTTGAAAATTATGTTTGTTCATCAAAATCATCATAAAAAACTCTAAATCATAAATCTAAATTTCGCCTCCGATGTTTATAGAATATTTTTTATATTTTACATTCTCAAATCATGCGACCTCTTGATTA
>NW_020627273.1:0-2210 GCF_003573695.1 Papaver somniferum | reverse complement strand
CATTTATTCTATGAATGTTGGAGAACCCGGAGAATTTGGGATTACTTTTTTGAAGGATGCCGTTTTTCTTGGACTTATAATTCAAATGTCACCATAAACGTGAAATCTTGGAAGTTTAATTGGGGTGACGAAAGACTTAATCGAATTTGGAATAACATTCCGGTTGCAATTTGGTGGTGCATATGGAGAGAGCGAAATGCAAGAGTCTTTGAAAACAAAAAGAAAAATTTGGTAAGCCTCATTAAAAACGTTAAACTACAAGCCTTCCTTTGGGCGGAATCGGACACAACGATGCTAGGTCTAACGGCGAATATGGTGATTGCTTAATAGGACTCTTTATTTCGGCCTTTGTGAACTTGATCCTTGTTGTTTTGGGTTTGGCAAATTGCACTTCGCTTTTTTATTTCCTCTTGTATTCATTGGATTGAGGTACCCCGCTTAACTACCTCTCTTATCAATGAATTTTCTCTTGACCGATCAAAAAAAAAAAATCTTCTTCCGTAATACTTTTGAGAGGAAATATGATTGTGCTCATTGGATTTAATGTGTTGTTGTGTTGTCCCTCCATATTCCCATACGAAATCACTTACAAATCTACACGATTCCATTTGTACATTAAAGAAAAGGAGACAATCACCACCAGAAGATATATGAGAAAGCAAACTAAGCTTTTGCTTGATCCCGATATTGTACAGGACTCAGATTTGGCGATATTATGGTTTATGGCGGCGTTGAAAGGAGAAAACGAAGAAGTAGAGAGAAGAAGAAGAATAGGATCTAGGGTTCTTGGAGTATTAAATAGTAAGTTGGGTCAAAACTAGTCAAACAAAGTCAAGGTCATGGCCTTTGTGTCTGGTGGTCAGTCATTCAAATCTTCGGCCTAGATTTTATTGATATCTTAAAAATTACGGAAGGAAACATAAGTTGAATTTTACTCGGCTTTGGCCTATTAAGTGTGAAATCATTTACTAGGCTTTGGCCTATCTCAAGTGTCAAATCATTTGTTTGAGAAAACTGATGATTTGAAAAAATTTCTAATGTCTGATCACTCTACTCGAATCTTTAGACTAGAGTTTATTGAGTTCTTTAAAATAGAAGATTTGAATTTGACTCTGCGTCAATTAGGCCTAAATCATGTGTCAAATCGTTTGTCTGAAAAAACGGAAGATTTAATTTTGACTCAGTGTCTTATTTGGCTCAAATGAGGTGTCAAATCGTTTCTTAAATTTTCCAATATCTGATCACTCAGCTCGAATCAAAAAGAATCGAGTCAAATATAATAGAGGGCGGATCCGCTCACATGGCTCATATCACGCTATCTCATATGACTTTCTCTACCATCAGATTTTTAAATGTACACGGTCTAGATTTTTTTGATTTTCACACTTTAGTTCCGGACTATGATGGTCGCCCGTGGCCCGGTAGCTTAAAACCTCTCTTTTCTATTCAATTTCTTTTCCCCCTGGATATTCTCTTTGCTAATCAACTTCCTTCAAATTCATGAAGGTTAAAGGTAGAAAATCATGATTGAACAACAACATTGAAATTTTATTTCTAGAGTTTATTCATTAAGAAACATTTATCTTTTGGGTTTTATTGATGATCGATTAGATTGCGATTATTTTTATCTCATGAAAACTATTACCTGATTTTTTTATATATTTTTTTGATGCAAACTTTTACCTGATTGATGATTCACAAAAGAGTTGTCTAACTTATACAATTTTATGCTTCTTTGATAGTTTCTTCTGTTGTTAAAGGACAAATAGTCCCACATCGCTATAATCCGCTTAGTTAACTTAATATAATATGGAAGGGCCGCTCCACTCATTGGCAATTGGTTTTGAGTTGGATGCCCATATTTTAACATTGTATCATAGCTAAGCCCCAGACCCATACATGCGTATGCCGGGTGTAGGCCGAGTTACTGGCTGAAGTGTTTAATAGGTCACTTGTACACATGGGGTGTAGGTCAGTGCCGATACTGGCCGAGGTGTTACCCCCTGATTTAGTCACTCACCTGTGTACACCTGTTACGACGGACTGGTAGCTCGTACGTAGGTCCACGTGTGAGGCCCAGTAACTGGCCTTACACGTGAGGGGGCGTGTGAAAGGACAAATTGTCCCACATCGCTATAATACGCTTAATTAACTTAAATATAATATGGAAGGGCCGCTCCACACATTGCCAATTGGTTTTGAGTTGGATG
>NW_020627272.1:0-1054 GCF_003573695.1 Papaver somniferum | reverse complement strand
TTTTTTTTTTTTGAAGAAATGTAGTTTATATATAAAGGAATTACATGAAGACAAACAAAAAGTGCAACTGACATTTCCATATTTTTGATGAGCCCATATAAGAACTCCTTTCATTAATTCACCTAATTTCAGTAGGGGTGAGCATGGGCCTGTTTGCATCTCATTTGCATCCAGTACAATTCATTACGGATTTCAGATTTAGCACCCGCATCCAATCCATCATTCAACGGATTGCATCCAGTAGATATACGAATTAACGGATTTGATGGGTGGATAATCTAATGGGTTTGTTTTATAATCAAAGTTTATAGTGAGAGATAAATGTAACAAGCTAATGCAGAACGGAAGCGTGAATAAAGAATTTTGATAATAAAGTAGGAGAATAGTTGAGAAATCTCAATATTGGATTGATAATAATAATGTGTGTGATTACAAAGGACTAGGCTCCTATTTAAATAATTCTAAGACTCAAACTTGGAACATAAGAAATCCCTAACATAAATAATATTATAGAATTAAATATCTTCTAAAAATAAGAAATACCTATATTAAATTAATTAACCTCTAGAAATAATAATAAAATTATTAATCCCGAATCTAACGGATGTCCCGCATCCCAAGCTTATGGGTAGTTTTGGAAATAAGGCTACGTTATTTAAGGGTTTGCAATTGGACTTAAATATAATGCTTTGAAGTTCCTCAAAACTTGAGGACGAAGAAATTAAACCCGACCCTTTTGAATTTTTGTGTACGTTGGGATCAAGTATGTCCACATATACCTATATTAGTTCTTGTAAGCTCATCATAGTATAATATGATAGGAATACCTAATCTGTTAAAAAAAAAGTGTACTAACGGGTGCGGATGTCAACGGATTTTCATTGTTGCATCCGGGCCCAATTCGTAATCCGTTAGATTTCCAAAGTCATATCCGTATTCAATCCATTAGCGAATGGTTCGGGCATCCGTCCGAAAAAATACGGATGGTCCCGATCAAATTCGCGGATTCCGGACCAAATGCTCACCCCCCGAAATTTCAGGTGTTGCACTTTTA
>NW_020627271.1:0-410 GCF_003573695.1 Papaver somniferum | reverse complement strand
TTAATAAGAGAATTTTGTATGATAGTATGAGTATGACACTCTCATTTGCTGATGAGATATGCTAAATAGTTCTATGAAATCGCGATTTAAGGGGTCTCAAGTGTTCTTCTAATCAAGAATAAAACATGTTTGATCATTTATTTTGGAATCTAATAAAGTAATACTTATTTTATTTCATAAGCTATTTCTTTACTATTGCTTTTCATTCAGCTCTCATATTCATAAGTTTGATTAGAAGTTTGATTTATGGCTTGATGAGCTGCTTCAGTCCCATTATCAAGCTTGATTTGCTTGGATTGTAGCTACTTTTATTCTGCTTGTGGAGATTTGGTTTGCCAGGAATAAGTTTGTGTGTGAAGCTTTTTGATAAAGTCAAGAATAGAGTGTTACGATGGTAGTAGCATCAGATT
>NW_020627270.1:0-381 GCF_003573695.1 Papaver somniferum | reverse complement strand
TGTTTTGGGTGTCCTCTGCGTTGGCCTGGAACTGCAGACAAACTTTTATGCGGAAGTGTGCGCAGTTATATATGGTGCTATGTTGGCCAGAAGGTGGAATTTTAGGAGTATCTGTGTACAATCTGATTCGATGAGTTGCATTCAAGCTTTCCAAAATGAGGGTTTACCTTGACAATTAAATCATAAGTGGAGATTGGCGAGGAGTTTTTACTCTAATATTCGCTATATTCATAAATATAGGGAAGTTAATTTTTCTGCAGATGCTTCGGCTAAGCAAGCATGTTTGCTAGATGAGGACATTTTTGAGTTTTATGAGGGGAGGCCAATTTCTATGCTTTCTGTAGAATGGCCGGGTGAGGTTTATTTCCGTTTTAAATAGGC
>NW_020627269.1:0-381 GCF_003573695.1 Papaver somniferum | reverse complement strand
TGTTTTGGGTGTCCTCTGCGTTGGCCTGGAACTGCAGACAAACTTTTATGCGGAAGTGTGCGCAGTTATATATGGTGCTATGTTGGCCAGAAGGTGGAATTTTAGGAGTATCTGTGTACAATCTGATTCGATGAGTTGCATTCAAGCTTTCCAAAATGAGGGTTTACCTTGGCAATTAAATCAGCAGTGGAGATTGGCGAGGAGTTTTTACTCTAATATTCGCTATATTCATAAATATAGGGAAGTTAATTTTTCTGCAGATGCTTCGGCTAAGCAAGCATGTTTGCTAGATGAGGACATTTTTGAGTTTTATGAGGGGAGGCCAATTTCTATGCTTTCTGTAGAATGGCCGGGTGAGGTTTATTTCCGTTTTAAATAGGC
>NW_020627268.1:0-356 GCF_003573695.1 Papaver somniferum | reverse complement strand
TTGATATGTATGAATATAATAACATAGTGCTAGATCAGTTTGGGAGATATTTGTTTTGTTTGAACTAATGGCTTCACAGTGGATGAGTATAAGTTTCCATGTGATGAATAGGTACTTCTTGTGTTGATAGTGACTTAAATTTTGTAATCTATTGAGGCTTAGGTGAAAGTGACCATGCATGTGGTTTAGAGGTGAGGGGTTTGGTTGACCTATGTACTGTATGAATCTAACTAGTTTGAATGACGTTGAAGTCACTATAGAGTACCAAATGGAGTGATTTGTGGGTATGAGGCTGTGAGGTCCTAAGAACTCCAAGATTCTCTTAGATTTTGACTGCAGTGTAGTTTTAGTGAAAA
>NW_020627267.1:0-451 GCF_003573695.1 Papaver somniferum | reverse complement strand
TTAGTGCTTAATTGGGAAAAATGCCATTTCATGGTTAAATCAGGAATTGTATTAGGGCACATCGTATCTTCAAAGGGTATAGAGGTAGACAAAGCCAAAGTTGACCTTATTAAGACTTTACAGGTCCCAAAAACCGTAAAAGATATTAGGTCATTTCTAGGGCATGCAGGTTTTTACTGTCGATTCATTAAGGATTTTAGCTTGATTTCTAGACCTCTTTGCAATTTGCTTGCAGATGATGTTAAGTTTGTATAGATGATGTTTGTTTAGAGGCTTTTGAGAAGATTAAAACTTTACTCACTACTGCCCCGATAGTCCAGGCACCTAACTGGAACCTACCCTTTGAGATTATGTGTGATTCTTCAGATTATGCTATAGGCGTCGTTTTAGGACAACGAGAAAACAAATTACTTCATGTTATTTATTATGCTAGCAAAACTCTGAATGATGC
>NW_020627266.1:0-511 GCF_003573695.1 Papaver somniferum | reverse complement strand
TCTGACGAATATGCTAAACGAGTTGTGTCTTACTCGTCTGGAATGAGTGTCAATCGAAGAAAGAAGGAGAAACAAAGACAATGTTCATTTAATGAGCTGAAGGCTCATACTTGTGTAAATTAATCACAAGGCTGAAGTCTCACCTAAAAAAATCCTAGTAGTGTGAGAATTGAATAGGTATACTTTTGGCAAAGTGTCTCTGATTATCTAACTATTGTTTTATCGTTCTTAGATGGATTGTCAGTCAAATACTCGTACATGAGTATTTCCTTTATATACATGTTCTATCGTTTTCCTTTGAATTCTTCTTCGTTGCTTAAGTCCCTAGAAGTAAGATGCATGGCTATTGTGCAGACTATCTTCACAAATAATCGTTTTGGCTAGGTCTTTGTGGACCTCCCATCCGATGGGTGTTCGAAGGGTCTCTTGGCTAAAGTACTATATTTATTATCTTTTATCAATATAAATAATGGATCATCAAGCTATAGAAAACTTGTTCCTCTAGGTTTTA
>NW_020627265.1:0-310 GCF_003573695.1 Papaver somniferum | reverse complement strand
TCTATTAATTCTTTAATCTTAATGAATTATGAGTAATTGATAATAAGCCTACTACGAAACTAAGCCGTTACCTATACTCTTGTGTATTGTTTTGAACCATCCTCTTAAATTTACCTGTTTTAGTATATTATTAGGTGTTTTAAACATTTTCTAGCGGTCCAGGTGACATCTGTTAATTCTTTAATCTGAACGAACTATGAGTTATTGATAATAAGCATACAACCAAAATTAGCCGTTACCTATACTTTTGTGTATTCTTTTGAACCATCCTCTTAAATTTACCAGTTTTAGTATATTATTAGATGTTTTA
>NW_020627264.1:0-482 GCF_003573695.1 Papaver somniferum | reverse complement strand
ATAAAGTTTTTAAAGGTTAATGGGTAGCAGGTAGCTAGGTCAGAATTAGATACATATCTAACTTACACTCCAGTTGATGGATTTTGCTTTGATTTTGTTTTTAAATTTTTTAAAGCAAGAAAAAATCTCATTTCTTTGATCATAGTATGCCTGAATTGTTTATCATATTGGTGAAGGAATTGTCAACTATGAGCTTCAAATAGTTTGTTCAAGATGGGAGTGATATTATAATTGAGAAATTGTGATTAATAGAAGGATTTAGGACATTGCTTCCGTGCATCTCTTAAAGCAAGAAATATTTAATAATCTTGCCGACAATCACAAGGAAATAAATATAATGGAGGCATAATTTTGTTCCAATGTCAGATGCTCTTTTTTGTTAGTTTAATTTTGTTTTGATCTTTTGCGCTTTTTTAGTTGTATTCGCCTGCATAGGCTTGTGTATTCTTCAATATTATTATCTTTGCCAAGAAAAAAAAATA
>NW_020627263.1:134315-150632 GCF_003573695.1 Papaver somniferum | reverse complement strand
TGCACTCAATATCTTTCTCAGGAATAGTTCTTCCTAATGAATATGAGGTGTTAACTATTTGAAAAAGTCTTTGGTCAAACAAATCAAAGGTTTCTTAGACTCGTATCTTGATGGTGATGAAGATCGATAGGTTGCTGAAATGAATTAGTTGCTTGACCTGAACTGTTTTTGAGGTAATTTATCTTAATTGAAGTATTCTGAGTTGAATTGTTTTGATTTCAAAGTTTGTATGATTGTGAATTGAACTGAGATTGATAAAGGTATGGATTTGGAGTGAACTGGTGTTGCTTTGAGTTAAGGGAAAGAACAATAATTGATGTTGGAGTTGTAATTAGTGTAATTGGTAAAAACTGGTCTATTGTAGCAGGTGTTAGTACTGAACTGAAGATAATTGAATTGGTGATTTAGGGACTGAGATTGAGGCAGGTGGTATGTGATATAGTTGAGTGTTACTCAGCTAATAATGGTGATACGAATTATGTGTTGCAGTGGGAAATGTTGTTTCTAGTGAGGACATGAATGAAACTGAGATATGCTTTAGAGGAATGCTTTTAAGTTTCAATGGATATCAGTGGCTGTTAGAGACGTACTGTTGGTGGCTGGTATTGTTTATGTTGGCTCTAAAGGGTGCATAACAGCTTGTGCATTTCATACATTGTTTAGGTTTTATTATGATTGTTCTGTTGATTCTTTGAATCTTTCCATGAATTGGAAAGGTCTTTTAATGTTTGTTACTATGAATTGTTATTGGAAATGAGAATTTCCACGTGTGGTATATAGGATACGCTCCTTCATTTATATCTACATGAATTCAGCTTTTATGCTTATTAGGTGTGGAACAACCCGGCATCAATATAGCTATGTAGGTGTGAAAATCCCGGCATCACTAGTATATATTTTTTGAAGAAAGAGTTTGTCCATATACATTGTTTGTGCTTTTCCAGTGACTTAGTCACTTTGATGTTTGGGAAAACATGAATTGTTTTCCAAATCTTACTCATGATTTCTTTAAAGTTAAATGTTATTCCTGTTGGGCACCCATTTTACGGATGATGTGCTCACCCATTCCCACTTTCAGTTTGAGATTCGAATCAGAGTTGCGCAACGGAAGCTTCAAGGAGTTGACTCCGTTAATTAGTTAACTTCTGTTATGTCTATATGTTGTATATAATATTTGTAAACCAAATGAATATTGTATATGTATCATTTGAGAGAAGTTCTTGTATATATATATATTTCTGAGCGAGGCTAGTTTTGGGTTAAGTTTTATAGCAGATTTCTTAATTGAATGCTTAAGTATTTGTTGTAGATTTGTGGTCCCTTTTTATTTAGTTAATCTCTTGGATTACTCAGATGCTAGCTTCGGGACGCTACAGTTTTGGTATCAGAGCTCACTATTAGATCTTATATGGGAAATGATAGAAATTAGCCGGTGCTAGTTAGTGAAATAGGTTAGTTTGAACTGGGTAAGGTTGTGAGATAAATCTTAATCACTAAAAACTATCTATGGTTAAAAGAATTATTTGATTGATTGATTTGTTTGTTTGTTTGTAATGAAGTAAAAATTGTACAGTACACCAATAGATTTAGCTGATATGGATTTGAGAATAATTGATCTAAATAGTATGAACAGGTACACAATTCAATACTAAAAATACTGAGATTAGTATTATTGATAAATCTTGAAAGTCACATATATACTTTTTAAGCACCTTGACTTATATGTAGGGTCAATAATTTATTATCACATAAATGTTAATGATACCTTTGGGACTCAATAATAATTGGAAGACTAGTTAGAATAAGAGTTCGACCATCGATGTTAATAATAAAAATATTATTATAATAATTATAGGATATTAACAACAAAATGTAATTTTTATTAATAGTACAACTTAAGAATTATTTAGCAATAATATAAAATTTAATTATGATTAACTTTTATTGGCGTAAGAAAATAAATGTTATAATGATAATAAAATATTAATACCAAATGATTATGACAAATTGTTAGTGGTTATTTACTTATATCCGATCACATAATGAAATAAACAAATAGATACATTGAAGATAATATGTAATAATTTAGATAACTAAATTGTTTAAAATGTTGTGAACTATTTATATTTTTTTCAAAATAAATTTTAAAACTTACACCAATTGCGATAAAATTTTAGAGACTAATTAATTTTAATAATTGTATTTTTAAATTTTATGAAATAAATTATTAATTAATTGTGTTTTTATAAAATAATTAATTTTTTACAAAATAAATTTTACACCAATTGTGTTTTTTGAATACTATTAATTTTAGTAAATTAATAATTAGTTAATCCAGCACTGGGGAATAATGAAGGTTGTGTTTTCTCTGTTCGTAGGAAGGCATTGTTGGGCTTGGCCAACCTTGAAAGGGAAAATGCATTCAGAGATGACCGATCATAGAAGCTTAGTACAATTCTTTAGGAAACCGATAATTATAAACTCACATAGAAATATTTGTAGGAATCTCCCTTGTAATTAGAGACAAGTATTTTGTAAGATAGAAATTAACGTAAGAAACTTAGACCTCCATATTTGTTATAACTTGAAATCAACATAGTTGAACCTAGACCTACAAATTTTAGTTGTAGAAAGCCATATAGGTTTGTGCTTTGTTTTATATTGTTTGCGCTTAGATGAGAAATAATATTATTCTATAAGGTGGGGAGTTTTGAAGACTAGAAGGATGGTTTGATTTTCGAGGACGAAAATTTACAAGGTGGAGAGAATGTAAAGACCCTCAAGCTCGTCAACGCTATTAGACTAGTCAAGGGACGTATTAGCCAGTAATAACTCGATTAGATTAACGCGAACGATAATTAATAGGAATTAATTTAACAACGATGTAGATACAAATTTAGTACCGTTGGTTAGATCTCAAAATGTTACGCGAAATGGACTACTCGAACGTGTCATTCGGACACATGACGAAGAAGATATCATCAGATTATTATGAAAGGCAGAATTGTCATTTTAATCTTAACCGCCTGACTTCCCCCTTATCATTTGGTCGGGTTCCTTTAACAATCTCGCTGGCCTTATCCCAAATTGGATCGAGAAGAAATTCATTTCTTCATTTATTTTCTTCTTCTCTCTTCTCTCTTCTCGTTTATTATTTCTTCTTTTGCTCCTCCCCTGTCTTTCATCTGGCGATTTTGGAGATCAAGTAAGAGGAGGAAAATCAAGGGTGGGTTACTGGTGTTGAAGATTGAGTAAGTGTTTTCGATTCTGAATTAGAGAAGAGAATATTTGGGGTGTTGTATTTCTGTAAATAAGTTGGGGTTTTCTGGATTTGAAATTAGGTTTGTATAGAGATGCTGATGATGAGATCGAGTTGATAATGGATGAAAAATAAGTGGGTTGTTGTCTAATTGCTGTTTTAAGATGTTTCAAAGGAGAATCGACGAATTAAGGTTTTGTTTTAATTAGGGTTTCGCTGAGTTCAATTCTGAGATGAATTCAAAGATGATGATTGAGAAAAATAGTAGATGGGTTTTGTTGATGTGAAGAATTACATTTTTGTTGGTGTTTGAATTAGAGAAGTTCAGATTTGGGAATTGAATTAAGGTTTGGTCAAGAACAGATGGTGATGAAGATCGATAGGTTGCTGAAGTGAATCAATTGCTTGAGCTGAACTTTTTTTGAGGTAATTTATCTTAATTGAAGTAGTTTGAGTTGAATTGTTTTGATTTCAAAGTTTGTATGATTGTGAATTGAACTGAGATTTATGAAGGTATGGATTTGGAGTGAACTGTTGTTGCTTTAAGTTAAGGGAAAGAACAATAATTGATGTTGGAGTTGTAACTAGTGTAATTTGTAAACACTGGTCTATTGTTGCAGGTGTTAGTACTGAACTGAAGATAATTGAATTGGCGATTTAGGGATTGATATTGAGGCAGGTGGTATGTGATATAGTTGAGTGTTACTCAGCTAATAGTGGTGATAAGTATTATGTGTTGCAGTGGGAAATGTTGTTGCTAGTGAGGACATGAATGAAACTGAGATATGCTTTAGAGGAATGCTTTGAAGTTGCAATGGATATCAGTGGTTGTTAGAGACGTACTGTTGGTAGTTTGTGTTGTTTGTGTTGGCTATAAAGGGTGCATAACAGGTAGTGGTGCTGTAATGAAGCCGCAGGGTTAGTGATGTTGTTTGGGATGTTGTATGGAATGGGTTAAATTGATAATGATGCTGCTGTTGGAGAGTTATGTTGAGTGTTGGAGGTGTGACTGAAATGATAGTTGTGGGACTATAGTTAGTGTTTGTTGTGAAAGCCTAAAACTGCAACTGCAGGTAATCTTAGCTTGTAAATTTATAATGAAGTTCACTTGGATTGATTATATCTCAGTGATGAAGTTAATGTGAATAAACATTGTAGAATTGTATGATAAAGAACAAGGATATGCTGTAGGAATTGAAGCTGTAATAGTTTAGGCCTTGTTGATTTGTTAGTCAGATGGCAGACTATTCTGTTTAGCTGACTCAGTTAATCTGATTGAGTCAGATGTAACCAAGGTAGTCAATTTCGGATTTCGGATTGTCTCGGTCGACACCGAGATACTGGTACAACTTTGTCTCGGGAAAATTCCGTTTTAAAATCTCGGTAAAATCTCGGTTTCATATTTTATATCCTCGTATCGATAATCACTTAAAAGAAACATAGTATTAGTAAATCTGGTCGTTCACCTTCCTCATCATCAACACCAAATAATAATTTTAGCTCAAGAAATTCGAACACAGCAACAAGCAATAATACTAGTGAGTGAATTAATCTTTTTAATTTTTGTACGTGAGATTAGTCCACTCAATTTAAAAAGAAAAAAAAATTCGGCCAAGACAAATCAATTCCGACCGAAAAACGCGTTTCCGGCCGAAATTTTCGCAAAGATTTCGTCCGACCGAAATTAACAAAATCGTGTCTTCTTGGACCGAAATCCGGAATTTCGCCGAAATGACCGAAATCGACTACATAGGATGTAACCTGACTTACCTGAATCATTCTTGTTGACTGAGTTGACCCATTGAATCACCCGATTTGACTCAGTTAGTTGACTGAGTTAATCAGTTGACCGATTCAGACCTTGACCGATTGACTTGACTTTGACCCTTTGACTAACATTGACGGTTAGTGACCGTTAATTGAATTCCTATGACCAGATGTTGACCGTTAGTTGGCCGTAGTGGACTAGGCCTTATGTAATGGGCTTCTTGTCTAGTTGACTTGGGCTTAATTTTCCATACTTTGATTGTTTGGACCCCTTATGGTCCTAATTGGCCTTTGGTTTCTTCTACAAGATTGTAGATATTCATAAGACATATCTAATGGAACATAGAATCAACCTAATTGAATTAATAAACCTTTATATGTGCTAAAGATAGATAATTAAAAGGTGTATAACGATAGTGGGCTTAGAACCATTAGTCACTTAGCTTATAACCAGAGAATTATATGAGATTATTTTACGAGCCTTGTGTGAGCCTTTTGGATAGGTTCTTAGTCTTATTGCATGATTAGCAGTTGGTCTATATTAACAAAGATCGATTCAAAGGATGAACCAGTAGATCGTGGATCTCGAGGTAGGCGTGGTTTGTCATCATTAGAGGTGGGAATACTTTTAACTCTTTTGAAACTATTTTTGTTTCTTTTAGAAAAGCTTATGTTTTACAAACTCATGCATTGTCTATTTGTGCATTTCATACATTGTTTAGGTTGTATTATGATTGTTCTGTTGATTCTTTGAATCTTTCCATGAATTGGAAATGTCTTGTAATGTTTGTCATTATGAATTGTTATGGGAAATGAGAATTTCCATGTGTGGTATATATGATACGCTCCTTCATTTATATATACATGAATTCAGCTTTTATGCTTATTAGGTGTGGAACAACCCGGCATCAATATAACTATGTAGGTGTGGAAAAACCCGACATCATTAATATATATTGTTTGAAGAAGGAGTTTGTCCATATACATTGTTTGTGCTTTTCCAGTGACTTAATCACTTTGATGTTTGGGAAAACATGAATTGTTTTCCAAATCTTGCTCATGATTTCTGTAAAGTTAAATTTCATTCCTGCTGGGCACCCCTTTTAGGGATGATGTGCTCACGCATTCCCACTTTCAGTTTCATAGTCAGATCAGAGTTGCGCAACGGAAGCTTCGAAGAGTTGACTCCGTTAATTAATTAACTTCTTCTATGTCTATATGTTGTATATAATATTTGTAAACCAAAAGCTTGTCTCAATACCCTTTCCCATCAGAAAAATTACATCACACATAAAAAAATCCATCATATAGATATCCAAGATTTCTCAGCCATGCTCTCTGTCAGAGTGAGACACAAAGAAATTAGAGTTTATAGGTCTCAAGTTTTTCAAATATTAAAACAAAACTCACTTCCAAAAGATGAGATACAGAAACAACAAACTATTAAAAGCATCTCTGCAAGTTCTTATCATTATATCAAAGTACTTTTAAGGAGAATGAAGGACGCAACCTTGGAAGAGATGGCAAGACTAACAAATCAGATGGAGGAGTAACTCAGTTTAACGGACAATGAAATAGAAGAGGGAATAATGGAAAAAAGAATTATTTTTCCAGCATCTGATATAGATTGGAATATCACAATGTTAGGAAGGGATAGTATCAAATTCAAGTGTTTTACAATGGGAATTCATTAATGCTGTGAGAGGATTTTGGAGAATGACAACAACCCCACACAAGCATCTGATAAATGTATACATTCTCAAATTCCATAATGAATCTGATTTTCATAAGGTGAAGGATTTCAAACCATGGTTTTTTAATAGAGATGTAGTGGTCCTAAAAATAATTCCAATTACAGGTATTCCAAAAGACGAAAGTCTATCTCTTACCCATGAACTTTTTTGGCTCCAAGCAATTGATGTACCAATTGAGTATATATCAGTTCAAGGTATAACTAGAGTAGTTCAGCCAGCTGGGGTATACCAAAAACATGATCCTCCTTTTCGCACAAATATGTTGGAGAAGAATGTCATGATAACGGGTTGACTGGATAGGGGGTTTGCAAGTGCGGACTTTTGCGAACATTACAAGAATGCAAATGTAAAACACCTAGTCGCTTTGGGTTCATACCACTCGCCAATCATGCTTAATACCAATATTCAACCAATCACAAAACATAAACCTTTCAAGGTACTGGGTGTCTGGTTAAATGAACAATCTTGCTTAGACGTCATATCCTCAACCTGGGATAATCAATTTACTGGAAGTAATGCGTACATAATTGTTCAGAAACTAAGCTACACCAAACACAATATTTGGTTATGGAACAAGCACACATTTGGGGATATCCGATTCAACATTAATACAACCAAAATCAACCTAGCAAAATCCACTTCAAATCCCAACATTAGCAATAGATCCCAAGTTATAAGACACAATGAAGAAGTTCTGGCACATTGGTTCAAGGCGGAGGAGATATTCTGGAAGGACAAGAGTTGGGAAGAAGAGTTCCAAATGGGTGACAGAAATACTCGGTACTTCCACAAAAAAGCACAAAATAGGTGGAGAAGGAACAAAAGTGAAGCAATCAAAGATAGTCAAGTAAATTGGGTTGGAGGGAAAGAAAAAATAGCTTCAGTTATCACCGATCACTTTGGTAAAGTGGCTAATACCTCGAATCCTAGCTCATGCAGCAAATATCTGAACATGGTGCATCAGGTGATCAATCCAGCAGACAATGCAATGATCATCCGTCCTCCCACTCTGGATGAGTTGAAACATGTAGTATTTTCCATGAAGGCTGACACGTCCCCAGGTCCTGATGGCTTTACCCCTAGATTCTTTCAAAATAATTGGGATGTGGTAAAGAACGATGTCCTTAGCATGGTAACTAGTTTCTTTACTTCTGGGTACATTTTGAGAGAAATAAATGCGACTTTTATATCTCTCATCCCTAAGGTAGATTTCCCTCAGACTGCTGGAGACTACAGACATATTAGTTTGAGTAACATAGTGTATACAATTATATGTAAAACTCTTGCTAACACGTTAAAGAGTCTCTTTCCTAGACTGATATCCCCTTATCAGTCGGCCTTGGTGCCAGATAGGCAAATTTCTGATAATGTTCTAGTTTCACATGAAATCATTCATACTATGCGTGCCCAAAGGGGAAACGAGTTCCTAATGGGTATCAAAATCGACATGTCGAAGGCCTTCGACAGATTCGAGTGGAATTTTTTGCTAGAGGTCTTGAAAATTTTTGGCTTAGCACACACAAATTATTCACACAAGTGTATGTTATTATCTAATAGTGACTGCAACACATATCACTGTACGAGACTATAAATCTTTAGGGAAGGATTTTCACGCAGGTTTCAGAAAATTGTGATCTTCAAGAAGTAGAATAAACAAACCCCATGATCAACTAGAATAAATATATAGATTTCATAAGAACCTGTTAACAAAATTTTTGAATTGCCAATTGTCACACCACATTCAAATGAGTGAAAAAAAAAGAACCAGTAGTTGTAGAGAAAGAAGAGGACAACAACAGAAGAAGAATGACGTGCTTCTTGTCATAGATACAAGCACCTAACTCGTTGCATATGCATCGGCTGTTTCGAGAGTGTCCAAATAGTAGGTAGACATAGTATATATGATCAAAACTTTCCTTTGGAAATGTGTTCATGCTATTCTACCACTCAATGAGAGGATTGGGAGAATTATACCATACATAAACAAGTTGTGGCCTATGTGTGGACAGCGGGAAGAATCTCTTAACCATATCTTTATGGAATGTGATTTTACTTTATGTCTATTCACTAGTATTGGCTTTAATCCTGTTTTTGTTTTGAATAATCAGGTACAGTTACTTGGATGGTTTACAAACTGGTTTACAAGAATCGACGTTAGGGACAGAGGAATCCTAAACTGGACAGAAACTATGGCAACAATCATATGGTCTGTTTGGAAAACTAGATGTGATTTAGTGTTTAGAAAAATCATGCCAAATGTAGATGTCACTAAATATAGTATTACTACCTTAGTGAAGGATAATACTAGAATTAGATGGCATTTAAAAAAAATGGATGAGATAGACATCTCTAAGTCGGATTTTACGTTAAACCAAACCATTTTGTCTATGAAAATAAATGTTGTTGTTATAATGGATACAAGTACAAATATTTCAGGCATAGCTCTAACTTGCTCTGACCATACAGGTACCTACTCAGGAGCCAAGTGCATCCATATTGCAGGAACAAGTAAAGAGGAGTTAAAAGCAAGAGCAGCTTCATCGATAATCAAGTGGATTCGCGTCAAATGGTACACATTGAAGGAGATAACTTGAAAGTTATTGAAGCAGCTAGGAAAGCAATTACCAAGATAACAAAAAGCTCCAAAAGATGGTAGGATGGTACAAGCTTGATTTTTTGCTTATGTATGAAAGTAATTAAAACTCTTAACTTAATTCCGGGTTTTGAAAACTTTATAACCAAAAATCTAGCGGTAGTCAGTACTAGGGAAGGTTTAACAAAATGTTGGAATGATGATTTCTTTTTGTATTACATGAATCATCTACCGGTGGTTAACGGTAGCCAATACTCAATTATGTAAACTTCGGGGTCTTCCTGCTTTCTTATTACAAAAATAAAAAAATAAAAGAAAGCATTTCTTTCCAAAAGATATACCTGTTGGTAAATAGAAGAAAATGTCTATTTCTTTCCAAAAGACATCAACCTGTTTGCAGGATCCCTACCATTATTGATCGTTTTGATTACTTTGGCTCCCATTGATGTGAAATCAAACATATAATTATATATTTGTACGTCTTAATTTTATTCCTGAATTGCCTAGAGGTATTTCCTCCTTGGTAGTCCAGCAGATTCTGTGACAACATTGGTGGATCTCGATATAACCTAACCGCGCTTCCACTTTACCATGCGAACAACAAATTGAGAACTCAGATTCATTAGTTGTTTGAGATTTGTTATTTCTCTCTGATACCAAACAATTGAATGACATTTATATTTGTTGTAACTTTGTTTGCAAGAACACATAATAGGCAAGCATTCACTTGGATTCGGGATATTAAAATATGATTAGGCATTAAACGTCACACCATGTATGATTAATTATTTCCATTTGTTATAACTAAAAGGTTCGGTCCCATACCTGAAATTAAGCTGTGTGATTATGATATTCTAGTATGTAGTTTATTTTTATTTTTAATCTTGTTTGGCTTGATTCTCCTTCTGTCAAACATAATGGAAATCTAATTGTTAAATACCATTATCTTGTAATCTAGTGTAATTTCATTGGCTCACCTGTTGATTTTAAATTTAATTTTGCGTTCACAGTTGTCCTTGAATTGAGCAAATGGTCGTGTTTTTTTTTCGATATTGACCATTCCATCAGTATGTACTATGGAATGTAAATAGATGCATGGTCCTCGTAGAATTTTCTATTCTGTTGAGCGTTTGATTTTGTTTCTATATTGGTCCAGAAAAACCTTTTTTACGCAGTTCGATTATTCTTTTTCTCTATGCTATGGCATCGAGTGCAGTCTGTTGGTTCAGTATATCCATCGCAAGCTTCCTCTTGACTCTCGCCTCGATTGTCGTTGGTTATGTGCATCCATTGTAGGCATTTGAGGAAGATAATTACATATCTAATGATTCTAATGACTATGTCACCAACGAACTGTAGAAGAAGATTATCTAGATTGTTGCTTTGATTATCATGAAGGGAATATTTTTATACAATATGGACCAATAGGAGCGTCCTTTCGTAATCTTTCTATACACAATGACCAAGAATGGCGTCTTTCCATGATTAGAACTAACGTAAGAGTCTAGTGTCTTTTCATTAAAAACATCGGAACTTCTTGACATAAATTCGGAAAAGCAACCGATCGTATTTTCCACATGGCTTACTTATATTGGAGAGAATATCAGGATTATTGTGGTGACGCCACATCCGCAAAACCATTCTTCTTTATATTAAGAAGAATTGATAACTCAGTGTCTTTTAATCTTAAAAAGATATTATTACCTACATACTAAATTGTATAATTTAGTATTACATTAAGTTGTTTACGGAATCAATGACATAATAGAAGAGGGGTATTCTCATTATCCTTTTAGCATCCATTGTACATCATCAGATGCAAACACCCTTACGGCCAAGGCATTACATGCCAAAAGAAACATAAAAGGTGCTACATATTGTAATACGTTGCTATACTAAGAAATGCTGCTGTACTTGATATTTATGGAAATTAGTGTAGTCTCATCTTATCAATATAATATAACACAGTTGCCTTTTTGGGAGGGACAAAGAGCAGCCAGGATGGATTCTGGAAACACCATTAGGGGACCTGATTTCGTAGTCCAACAGTGACAGATCTTTGCCGTTCGTTGTGTGTTTATTGGGATCTTCAGCCGTCCTTTGTCTTTCCTTTTTACAAGAGACAAAGAGCGTCCATGATTGAATTTCTAAAAAGACAAAGAGTGGCTTGGATTAAATACGGATTTGTGGTTTGCGGTTTAAAACATGATTACCATTTAAAACTATCAGATGTAACCCACTACCATCTTCGGTTACTGTAACCAATTCATAACTTACTTAAACGAGGAAGCGAAATTTTCGTTATGAAGCAAATCCATATTTAATCGATTTAGCAAATCACACTCCCACCCTCCCTGAGTTTTTCTCATTCGTCCTCATTATTTCATTCAAACATGGACGCTGGACGGCTATTATTCTTGGAATTAAGTCGTGGAGCGTTTCAACTTTTTCGGTCATCAACGTAAATCAATTTCATTTATTATAAATCCTAACTATGCCCAGCTTCTTGATCGCCTGTTTATTTTCGTCGTTGTATAAAGTTGAAGCTCTTCATAATCCAATTTATAGGGTTTCACCATTCAATCTTGCAATACTGTGATTCGTACGGTTAGACCTTCAACCTCTTTTCTTTGTTTCCGTTTAATTTGGCGATACCGTGATGTGATTTGTTCTTCGCCTGTTCTTTGTCCCCGTTTAAGTGTTCTTTGAGTTGTTTTTCTTACGATGTTTGATTTGAAAAAATGGCATCAGTAAGACATGGGTCAATACCTCAACTATAGGATCGTCATTACTTCATTATATTAATCTTAAAATTGGTGGGAAATGGCAGTTTCTCAGTTGTTCGGGTGAAGTAATACGTTCACGCTGATATTTAGAATTTAGAGCTATGTATAGTGTGGAAAGGAATTTTGAAAAGAATGGGCTGAGATTAAGTATAAAAGTTCTGTAGAATTACATTTATGTAGAGAGGTATCAGAAATGATAAATTGTAGAGTTTCTTATAAAAGTTCCCTCTATCTACAATTTTTTTCCGATGAGGAGCATTAAATCTCTACTTTTGAGTTGTTGCTTTGCTAGATCAATTACTTGAATAAAGTAAAAAATTATGAGTATTTAAGGAAAGACCATGGGGTCTTTTGGTTTATATTCTCCCAGAAAACAATTTTCTTTATCTTCTTAGTTTGAAGACGCAAAAATGGATTTTGCTAGGGAGAAACATATGACTGCATATACGAAAGCCACCATTCAACAAATGCAGGAAATTGTAGAGATTAAATAGAAATTTGTAATTATTTATAAGGTTCATTTGATTGCAAAAATAACCCAATTTTTTGGGTGCATGCACGCTGAAGTTCTTCACCAATTGTGCACAGTGCCCGGCTAGATTAGTTTTGTTACTTTGTGTCTTTTGATGGGGGGTCATTGAGATTATTTAAGAAATAAAATTTCAGTACGTTGATCACTTGATCTAGCCTAATTTTGATGTTATATTTTCTGAGTTTTTATCAGGCAGTGGGATAATTAGAAGCAAGAATTAGAGGGAAGCTATTGTGAAGATGTTTCTACTACACAGTACACAACCCACAAATCTAGAAGGAAAATTGAGCATGTGGACGGAATCTTGGGTATCAGGTAGGAAACATACGTCTCATTATTAGTGTGTGTTTTGCAGAAAATGGGTGTTTTCCCAATAAGGCCATTTTCATATGAAATTTTAGTTGAAAAGTTCACCATGGTGTTTAATCTTCACCATTGTCGGAAAACACCAATAATGTCATATTTTTAGATGTCTACCATTTTAGCTTTCTGACTGTCATATTTTTAGATGTCTACCACTCTCCTATAGACACAGTTGCCTTTTTGGGAGAGACAAAGAGTGGCTGGGATGGATTTTTGGAGAGACAAATAGTGGATGTGATTTTGTATCCCAAAAAGAGAAGATCTACATTGTCTGTTTGTAGAGATCTCTTACATCCACTCTCTTTTGTGCCTAGGTGTGTTTTAACAGGTGCTTACAACTTTTGAAAACTCTTCAAACTAATTAACTACACACTTTCATTAGGAACCGTAATTGCCAACTCTTTTGAATGAAATTTTCTTTGGTAACCTCTCGATTAGCTAGGATCCTATTTTTGCAGCAACGATTCTAAAAATTAAGAGAAAAATTTAGCCATAATTGAAAATAGTGTGTTCGATGGTAAGTGCAACGAATCGTGTGTTTTGAAAGAATCCTAAATCCTCTTACCAGGTGCTATGTGTTGGTACAAAAATTTTGTTCAACGACATTCATTTGGCTTAGAACAATTACATGAATCCATATTTGTTGTCGGTTTCTTTTTCGTTCTCAATATCAATATTATATTTAGAGGAAAATCTGAATCATGGGTATATTCTTAGGGTGTTATCCATTTGATTTTTAAAGGAAAATCTGAATCATGGGTATATTCTTTTGGATTGTAATGCAAATTGTTATGAGTAAATATATTTGTTAGTTGTTAATTTCTGCATTTTATGTTAATCAACAATCACTTTCGATTTTCTTTTCTTTGTGCAGACGTTACAATGGAATTTGTTCGTTGAAGTTTGACGATGCAGATTAGATCATAAATTCAACATTGAATACAACCAGTGTTTGGAGGAAATCAAAGCCGAAGATCACGGTTTGATCATAAAATCTGCAGTGTCAGTTAACTAAATTCAATAGTTGTCTACCGTCTATTGACCTATGTTGGTTTGTATTCATTAAGGTTGGCGGTTTTTTTTCTTTTTTCTTTTAGGTGATAAACATTTAGGGTTTTGTGTTTAAACTGTTGGGTATAATTTTTTCTTTCAGTGTTGCTAGATTCATGGATGCAGTGAGATATGTCCACAGTTGCATCTTTAACACCCCTAATCGCACGAAGAAAGTGATGAAAACTGTTCCCTACAAATGGCAATCCACAGTCCCTGTTACATTTAGGCACAACTACATCTATCAAACCAGCAATCACAGGAAGATTGTACGAAATAGTGTGACCGTCCCGGAATTTGGAATACCATCCTCAACTACATCCTCAACTACAGGTGAGTTTGTAACAAAGCTAATTCAGTTAAACAAAGAGAAAATGCAAAAACAAAGATGGGATGCAGCCATGCAAGTAGAAAAGATTCGCGCATCAAAAACAAAAGGAACGAAAACAAGGAAGAATACATCAAAGGTACTTTTTAAAGATTGTATTGTTGATTTTGGTTTAGGCTATTGAAATTTGAAAGTTTGTGGCTGAATTTTCAGGCCAAAAAAAGTGTGGTGCAGCGAACAACAACTAATGGTTTGTTCTTGGACACAAATTATCCATGTTTATCTATATATGGCGAGGTATGCTAATTCATTGGCACACGGTTAGTTCAACAATGATTGATACCTACTTCTTAGTGTCTCACACTTTTTAATTGCTGTAACAAATGGATCGTGACTTAGATTACGCGGTAAGAAAATCCAATAATCATATTTTTAGATGTCTACCATTTTAGCTTTCTGACTGTCATATTAACGGAAACTCTCGATTTCACAAGATTAAACATTTAGCAAGGAATGGTGTTATGATTGACTTCCATGATATGAAGGTTTGTTCATTCTATGTTTTCTATCAGTTTTATTTTATTTTATTTTCCATGAAATGTGATTTATTTTCCATGATTTGATGATAAAAGCCGATTGAGGAACGGCTGATTGTGACTGATTTGGGGAAGAAAAATACGTTGCTACTCCCGAGGTAAACGATATCACATTCCCAAACATTCTTACCAGTCATTTTGTTTTTTATGTACACAAAGTTACAAATTTTTGTAGAAAGACCGGCAAATGGGAGACAAAATTTATCTTAGTTTGCACTATGGGCCTCAATGGAAGCAAAAACATAATGTACTACTCAGATCATTCCCATTAATTTTTTTTTCTATCAATTGAATTTAATTTGCTAAGACTGCGGCAATGCATTTATTTATGAAATGCACAGAACTAATGAATTGCTTATACTCAGATTGTTGTACGTGATCCTCATTGGCGACACATGCTCCTCATAAACACTTTTACGTTCTCAAACGTGGTGAAGAAAATGTACCCTAAAAATGGATAAATGGCAGCAAAGACAATTGAGAGGTGTGGATATTGTTTGCAAACCTCTACGCAAAGTATTTTACAATATTTTACCATTAAGTGTCATCCGTTTGCATAATCACATGCCACCTCAATAAAACTAATTTGCTATTTCCAATTCAGCATAGTGAGACAATGGTACGTCATATTTCACTTGCCAAGTGTAGTATATCCTGATGCATGTAATTTTAGTATTTCTTAAATTTGAAATTAAAATATTTGTTATTTTAGTAACCAGTGAAAATTTGAACTCACATCGTTACCAATAGTATACCACAAATTGAAAGGATTTGAATATGCCGGAAGCGCAAATCCCATCGCACCGAAGGAGCATGAAAGGTTAAGTCCAGTAAGAAATCACTGATAATAAGCATCACTACCTAAAATGTATAGGAAGAGTACAATGTTCATGTTTAAAAAAGAAAGGATAGTTTCTTTCTTAATTTTGATGACCCTTTTTACTACCGTCTCTAACAGAATTTACACCATTTTCATGTTCCGAGACTGCATGTAGAATATCAACCGAACTAAATGAAACACGACTAAATATAAATGACCGACGCGCCAAATATCGGAGTGTATGAGTCGGTATTGAATGGATACAAAAGTTAAGGAAAAACTGAAAAAATGAATAACTAATAACTGTGCACACCCACTACCTTGCAGTTTCATGATTTGTATCTTTCCAGTAGTGGGAGCAGTTCAAAACGATGAAGTTTTCTTGAGATCATTACTCTATAAATAGACTGATTAGGTGTGCTTAAAACAAAATTATAAAAGTTCATTCCCTGGAAGGTTTAACATGTGA
>NW_020627263.1:133952-134106 GCF_003573695.1 Papaver somniferum | reverse complement strand
TGGGAAGAAAGTGAAAAGCGACTAGATTTACCTCAAAGAATTTTTTTTAGGTGATCAAATATTTGGATGAAAGAGACATGAAAAACTTACTATCATCCATCAATTTATTGATCTAATGATGGCCTTTAATTACCCATCTTATAGTTTAACAAAT
>NW_020627263.1:75258-133408 GCF_003573695.1 Papaver somniferum | reverse complement strand
CGGTGTGTTGTTGCGGGTCCACCAAAGGAGAGAAATAATCTAACATCGACAACATCATCTCGAAGATCAGAATCCCAAAGGCGACGACGTGGGATAGAAAAACAACACAAAGAGATGAGAGAACAAGAGCATCGTGAGAAAGGAGCACAAATTGAAAGAGAAGCAGCTGCAGAACGACGACGAGCACCAAAGGGAAAGGGAAAAGCTATTACTGAAGAGGTGCGCATACATAGTAATTAATTGATTTTATTGTTAAAATTTGAAAATTTACAAATTTATTTACCAAAACTATAGAATCCTCCATGCAAACGGATGCGCCCGAGTGGTATACAGATTAGAGAAAGCGAGGCTGTACCACATGAGCATGAAGATGCAGAGTCATATGAAGAGGTGAATTAACTTGAACGTTAAATAATTTACTCGTGCACATATATAATTATCATTTTTAAGTTCAAAAATAAAAGAATCATAGTGGTTGACAAAATTTACAATGCAGTCGGTTGTATTACATAGGAGAGTTGGTAGCACATCAGACGCTCAAAACACTGAAATGTAAGGATTTAAAAATTTATATTGCATAAATTTATTTAGTTTTTGAATAGGGTAAGCTAGATTACCTGATTATCACTATGTAGGCCGTCTATTAATGTTAGAGAAGATGATGGGGTGTCGGATACTTACGAAATTGACGAAGTAGATTACGACACTGACGAATTACATGATTCAAATACTTTTATGAATCAGGTAGCTGTTGTTGCTACCGATGTACGTCATTTTCTGGGACAAATGGATGTCAAATGTCAGCATTGCGGGGCATTGCACTGGATGGCAGAAAAACATACAAATTCATTTTTAATAAACCCAAAATTTGGTTCATGTTGTCTCCAAGGCAAAGTTTGCCTACCGTCACTGTGTGAACCACCGGTAGCCGTCAGAGAATTGTTTGACGGAACCGACGCCGAATCAATTTCTTTTCGGAAATATATTCGAGAGTATAATACAACTAATGCGTTTACTAGCCTTGGATGCAAATTAGATACAAGAGATTTGAAAGGGAGAGGTCCGAGACCTTTCTCAATACATGGGGAGTTGAGACATTTAACCGGAGGTGTTCTACCAGCTCCTGGGACTGAGAGGATGGCGGTTTACTCCCAACTGTACATCTATGATCCAGAATTTTCATTGTTTGTCCGTGGCAAAAGAAATCCTCAGTTAAATATGAATGTCCTACAGAAAATTCAGAATACTATGATCCAATTCAATGTTTTTTATACCAAGTATCGTCAGGCTTATGCAATTTTAGACCAGATGAGTCCGGCCGACCAGAATATCAGAGTTTCACTTCAATATAAAAAGTCGACTGATAGTAGGCGTTATAATCTTCCGACAACAGATGAGATTGCGGTTATCGTTCCAGAAAATACTTATAAGGAGACTGGGGTGCGAGATATTATATTGCATTTGAGAGAAAACAACGGATTGAAACAAATTTCGGAGTGTCATCCGGCATACTTGCCTTTACATTATGTTTTACTATTTCCTTTTGGTGAGCTGGGATGGTCACCAACAATGAGGCAATGGGATGCAGTCACCAAAACCTATACGAAAACAAAATTATCTCAAATGAAGTATTACAGTTACCGCATATTTGAACGTGCAGAAGAATATTCAATCATCTTAAGAGCCGAAAAAATATTTCAAGAGTTCTTAGTTGATGCATGGGCTGCTACAGAGCAAAGTAAGTTGGCATGGCTCAGATTCAACCAACCAACTCTGCGTTCTGACCTCTACATTTGCATTGCTGATATGACAAATGCGGATTTAAATCCGGGTGATAGAGGTAATCCTGTTATTTTACCATCTTCACACACTGGAAGCGGGAGGAATATGTACGAGATATACCAGGATTCGATGGCTATTACACGTTTTCATCACCATCCAGATATTTTTCTTACAATGACTGCAAACCCAAATTGGACAGAAATAAAAAAATGCACTTTTACCCAATCAGAGTGTCACTGATCGTCCTGATTTGGTAGCTCGAGTTTTTGAGCTGAAAAGAAAAGCATTGATGAAAGAAATAAAGGAAAAAAAGGTGTTCGGCACGGTGGTCGCCCATGTTCATACCATCGAGTTTCAAAAACGTGGGCAACCACATATGCATGCTCTTATATTTTTGAAAGATTCGGAAAAAATTCGTACGGCAGACATGGTTGATAAATTTGTTTCGGCTGAATTTCCTAATGAGATAAATGACCCAATACTGTTTGATACCGTAAGCAAATGTATGGTTCATGGTCCATGTGGAGAGCGAGATCCATATGCAGCGTGTATGGAAAAAGGAAAATGTACAAAAGGATATCCTAAGAAGTACACCGACACAACAACTTTGGACGAGGGTGGGTATCCGAGTTATCGTCGTCTTCGGGATGGAATAGAAGTAACTGTCAGAAACAACAAAAAGGCGTATAATATAGATGTTGTACCCTATAACCCGCATCTGTCAAGAATGTTCAATTGCCACATCAATGTGGAAATATGTGCAGGAATAAGAGGTGTAAAATATATTAACAAATACATTTACAAAGGTGGTGACCGAGCTACGATGGTTTTGCGAGAACATGACGAGATTCAACAATATATTGATGCGAGGTACATTGGACCACTGGTAGGACTAGAAATGATCCTAAAAATTCTAACTGCAAGTGCACAGTGTCGGCAAGCAACACAGGGCAAGCACAGGTCAGTTCCACAGGGACAAGGGGGTGCAAGTGCTATTTTTCTTATTGTAACCAATTTCTAACTGATTACACTAACCAGGGCAGATTACTAATCATGAGACTTTAAACAAGAACAACAAAAGTGACAGTTGAAGCAAGTTCAACACTGACAGTTGAAGCAACAACAACTGACAGTGAGGCAAGATGAATAATGGACAGTGAAGCAAGAGCAGATAACAGTTGGGTGATTTTAGCAAATAACAGTTGAAGTTTTTTTTTTTGAAAGCAAAGAAGTGATTGGATGTTTGATAGAGGGTAACTAGGGCTTGAGAATTCACCACTCAACCCATACTAGCATGTTAGCTATTGCACTTTTTTTTTTCAGCTTCTTTAAGTGGATAATTTAACTCCAATCACTAAATCAAGGCAAGCATTAGTTGTCTGCTTAAAGAACAACTAATCAAAACACAATAACAAGCATTTGAGAGTAAGTGAACATACATAGAAGGATTCTAACTACCTAGGATGCTTGACATTCTAGGTGAAAGCAATATGTTGTTCATCAACAAAAATATATCCTACACAGTGATCTTAGCATAAATCAGTAGCAATAAGCACACATCCTAGCATTAAGGCTAAGGGTTTCATCTCTGCCTCAGAAACTAAATTAGAACATGATACTAACCTCTCACTAAACAGGACAAGTACTAACAGTAGACATTAACATTAAAATTGAACAGTGAAATTAACCCACTTAGGGGGAACTAGGATAACCCCCCCTCTGCTTCACAATGTTACACAGTGTACAATTTATACCAGAACACTAACCCTAATTGTAAATCCCCAAATCAGAAAATTAGGGTTTTTTTAAATTACACAAAATTTAACTTACAAACTCCCAAAATCTGCTCGACCCATGCCTCCTCTAGTCCTTGATGCTCTTCCTCTGCTCCTATTGTCCCCTAATTTCGAGTTATTTTACTCACCCCAAAACCTAGGGTTTCAGAGGTTGTGAGATGAAGAAAATAACTAGGCTAGGGATATGGGGGTGTTGTCGGTGAAGAGATAGTAGTGGCAGTGATGGAACTGGTGGTGGTGACGGAAGTGACAGCGGCAGAGAGGGGAGGTGGTGGAGTTGCAGAGCTCTGCAACTGTCGGGTGAAGGAGATGAAGTTTTGGGGCGATGGGTTGTTTGGGTGGATAATAGGATTCGGTGCTAGGGTGTGAAGCGGGAGCATCTGGTTCGATGTTTGGCGAGCTGAGCCGCTGGATATGGAGATGGTAGGTAGATCGGACGGCTAAGAGAGAAGCAGTTTGTAGCGACCGTTGGATGTGGAACACAACGAAGTCAACGGTGCTAGATTAGGTTAGGTGCTGTAGTGTTGGGCGGAATCATCGGGATTTGATGCACAGTGATGAGGTGACCGTTGGATGACAAGATGGATCCAATCTGACGGCTCTCATGGAAATGGGTATGGATAAAGGAAATGGATTTGGGTAAGGGTTTCGGGCCTTGGGTATGCCAAGCCCATATCTTCTTTAAGAACAATTCTTCCTTCTTGAGCCCATTCCTAGCTTTTTGGTCTTGTGCGCAACATTCTTCGCGGCTTCCTTGCGTAATTCCTCCCGGCTTTTCACTACTTTTCTGCTCTTTTTGCTCCGCACTTCATCCAGATTTTATTTGTTACCTAAAAATGCAAAATTAAGTAAGAAAAATATTTATTCTTGAAAACAATGAAAATACAGAATATGGGATAAAATGTAGAATTAATGCACAAAAGATGAGTTAAATGCCAACAAAAATATATATAAATATGCACTATTTAGCACTCATCAACCACCTGAGGCTGTATGGCGTTTGATTGAGTACCACGTGCATGAAGAATATCCTGTTGTACAACGGTCGGCAATTCATTTACAGAATAGGCAACGGGTTGTTTATAACACAAGGCAATCAATGACCTCGGTTATACGAACATCACATGAACATATGACGAATTTGATGGGTAATTTTGAATATTATGCTAAAAATCCCAATGCTCCGGCATATACTTATCAACAGTTCCCGCAACACTTTGTATGGTGTAAAAAGGTTAAACAGTGGAAAATTAGACAACAAGGATTTGCATTTGGAAGAATGTATTTTGTTAGCCCTAACGCTGGAGAGTTGTACTACTTACGTATGTTACTCACAACTGTTAGAGGTGCTAATTCTTTTGAAGACTTGAAGACTTTAAGTAATGGAGACGTAGACGAGGTGCACAATACGTTTCAAGATGCATGTATTGCACTTGGGATTTTAGCACATGATGGAGAATCGGAAAAATGTCTTCAAGAAGCAGTGGTTATGCAAAATGGAAATCAGCTGAGGAAACTATTTTGTATTATCCTATCGCAATGTAATCCATCAAGACCGGAGGTGTTGTGGGCGAAATTTGGAATGAATATATGTGATGATCTACCACGTAGATTGCGAACAAGGTTTAACATCCAAAATCCAACAGATGAACTGGCAATGGATTACGGATTATACCTGTTGGATCAACTGCTTCAACGATCTGGAAAAAAACTAGAAAAATATGAATCAATGCCGAGACCAAGACATGATTGGGGTCAAATAGTAGGTAACAGATACATTTGGGACCATAGACAACTTCAGTTTGCATTAAGTGATTCGGTGATTCAGTCAGATATTGAGAAATTGAATGTCGCTCAACGTTCGGCGTACAATGCGATAGTGGATTCTGTGAATGATCGCAATGGACAAATGTTTTTTCTGAATGGGAGTGCAGGGACTGGAAAAACTTTTTTGTACAACACAATAGCAAGAAGATGTCGTAAAGATGGAAAAATAGTCTTAACTGTTGCTTCATCTGGTATCGCTTCACTACTTCTTGATGGAGGTCGAACGGCACATAGAACTTTTAAGATTCCATTTGAAGTCCAAGATGATAATAGTATTAGTATTAGTAAAGACTCGGATTATGCCCAGCTGCTGAAAGAAGTAAGATTGATCATATGTGATGAAGTTTCAATGCAACATAGATTTTGTGTGGAAGCAGTTGATCGCCTACTACGAGATATTCGCAGTGATGACAGACACTTTGGAGGTGTAACAGTCGTCTTGGGTGGAGACTTTAGACAGACTTTACCAGTGGTCTCGAATGCAAGTCGAGAACAAACTGTTGGAGCATCTATAAGAGGTTCATTGCTTTGGGATTACATTACTATCTTGACGTTAAACCAAAATATGCGATTGGAGCAGGAACCGGAAAGTTTGGAGTTTGCTGACTACTTGCTTGAGGTAATGAAATTTCATTGAATAAAACTATATTTATCGTATACATAGTTATTTTAAATCCGATTAATTGGTATGTAGATTGGAACGAACCCTAAAGAGGTTGTTAATCTGCCATCGACAATGGGTAGATGTCAAAACATGCATGAGCTAATATCTTCGGTGTATCCTCTGTTGGTAATGGACGAACCAATGTCTCCCAAATACTTAACCGAGAGGATCATTTTATCTCCACGTAATGAAGACGTCCATAAGATTAATATGGATGCATTAGAAAGATTACATGGGGAGACTTACACGTATTTTGCTGCTGACAAAATGATTCGGGATGATCATGGAAGGGATTCGGATTTTACAACTGAATTTCTCAACAATTTAAGTCCACCAGGAACACCTCCATTTAAGCTAGACCTCAAAGTTGGATGTCCCATTATGTTGCTGAGAAATATGGCACCGAAAGAAGGCCTTTGTAATGGTACAAGACTGGTGGTGACGAGGTGCGGACGACACGTGATTGAAGCTAAAATCATAACTGGAGAAAAAGCTAGTGAAGTAGTATTCATCCCTAGAATAACTTTTCAACCTTCAGCTTCAGAGCTAAACATACAAATGGAAAGACGTCAATTTCCCATACACGTTGCATATGCGATGACTATTAACAAATCCCAGGGACAATCGGTGAAGTATGTGGGAATTGATTTACGTACTCCAGTATTTAGTCATGGTCAGCTATATGTCGCATTGTCCAGGTGTACTGCTGCATAGAGAATTACTTTATTATTTCCAAATGAATCAAATGTGTCTTTAGATCCAGTAACAAAAAATGTAGTGTATCCTGAAGTATTATTGTAGAATTTGATGCTTCTTTTAATTTTAAAAGAAGTAATGGTACATGTAATTTTTAATATTTCTTTAGATTGGATGATTTTATTAGTTTGTTACTTTAGTATTTGGTGAAAAACAAACTCCCAGCATAAAATATCCTCAAGGCTTGCACCAATCCGTATTTGGTGAAAACACGACTAAAATTAAAACAACAACATGCCGAAGGCGTACGAGAGGTTGAGACTAGAGGTTGATACCCTAGTAATTATCTATAGAGGACATATACTCTTACATGTAATAGACAGGGTTAATCCTGTATGTATACGATGAGACATATTCGGTGGTCAGCCATATTTCTAAGAACTAGATCTTGCACGACAGAGTGAAAACAGTGAGAGCTTGTTCTTTTTGGGGAAAAGGAAACTATATTGGAAAAACTAGGTGGGTTTACAGCACGGGATAAATCCCTCTCCATCACTTGTGCAAACGACAAAGACCTAAAAAGCCAATAACAACACAAAGTACTCACTATCCATATCCACGATCAAATGATCTTGAATTTAATCTTTTGCATTTTTTAATCGCCTTTTCTTCATACCTTTATACAATTTTATTACCGTTTTAAGCTTTCCTTCGATCCTTTATCTAATTAAACCTTTTCATGTCTGTGTAACAGGGTTGTGACGCATTTGGAGCTCAACTTGGTGGTCGGAGTGGTTTTACCTGACACACATTTGTTGTTCCTCAATCTTTCCTACTATTAATTAGCCTTGTTTATCTACAAATCTTTCTTTAATATGTCTGACAATTTTCTCTTCTACCAATATTAGCTATTTATTTTAATTCTCTCTTTCTCACGCTTATGGAAACTTTAGTTGCTGGCAGCCTAAATCTATGATTAAGTTATCCAAATCTCAGAATCCATGGAACAAGTGTCTCACATTCACAAAACAAAAAATCGGTGTTTTTAACCTATGATTAAATTATAAAAGCACACAATCGCTTTTGGTTAAAAAACACGGTAGGTGAAGAAGTATGGCTTCATATATTCTACGAGAAACAACCTTTGTGGTCATTGTTATACTATTGATCACAAAGAGCAAGACTGTGAAAGGATTGCAAATTTTCTTCTCCAACAAAAAAGAGGCTACCTGTCTACTAACTCTGTCATTTACCCACCGTCATGGTCCAACCTGGATAATCGTGGAATGCGAGTCACAGCCCTGTGCATCAAACACAACTTGAAGTTGTTCCAGAAGTGCATACAGAGAATGAGAACCAACATGCAATAGTTCCGCATGTCATAAATGTAACAAATACACCACAAGCAGGGGACTCCAACAATGCTTCTCAAATTCAACACTCGCAGTTATCAACTTATCAGTTATCAGCATCAACAACATTCAGCTGAGTTGGTCAATCCGGCAGACAACACGATGGTCCCAGTCACGAGCATTGATTATGACGCCCAAGGTATGATAACAGTTATTAATAGTAGAAGGGAGAGAGAGAACAGCTTTGAAAGAAGTGGTAAGAGGATTAGATTAGAAATGGGGGAGTCTAGGAAGAGTTTGGTTCCTAATCATCAGATTAATCAAAATAGCTCTGATAGTCTCCAAACAAATAATCAAGACTCGGCTCTCTATGATTCCCTAAATAGAGAGTCAGGAAGTCACATGAATCTGCTTAGAGCCTATCTTGCAATGGGAGAATTTGATATCACAGCTGATGATTTGAATGCTCATAATGAAGATCCAGACAAGATACATGAAGCCATAGCTTATAAGGAACCCATTCAATCTCTCATTCAGCATTTTGAATCAAATCAGTAAAGTTACCATCCCTCTGATTCCATCTGAAAATACACATGTAATTTTGGATAATCAATCTCAGACGCCTAACTCTCAACAGTCTTACCATGGAACAGTGTCAGATCAGAACCGCTCTCCGGGGAAAAGCTCCAAGTGCTGATCACCAGGTAACTTATAAAACTATACCCATCTCTGTTTCAATTTTGCTTCCTAATTTTTCAATGTCCTGCATGTTAGTTTTATTGCAATTAAAATTGATCATCATAACATATGAAATTGCTTGGGTGGAATGTTCAAGGCTTTGTAGCCAAAGACACTAGAGATTACTTAGCAGACATAATTAGGGAGCATGACCCACATTTAATTTTCCTTTCCAAAACAAAAATAGAAGATTCAGACAGGGCTAAAATTTCTGTTACAAAGATTTCAATACCCTAACAGTTGGATAGTCAACTCAGTAGGCCTCTCAGGTGGTTTAATTCTTATTTGGAAAAATGGTTTTCCATGTGAAATTGTGTCTTCTGCTGACAATGTGATACATATCCTAATAAAATCAGACTGATCAAAAGAAGAATGTTTACTGTCCTATGCTTATGATCTGAGGGAAAAACCAATGGGATTTTTTGAAAGATCTGAGTGAAAATGTGTACCAGCCATGGCTTACTTATATCAGAGAAAATATCAGGATCATTGTGGTGACGCCACATCAACAAAACCATTCTTCTTTATACTAGGAAGAATTGATAACTCAGTGTCGTTTAACCTTAAAAAGCTACTATTACCTACATACTAAATTGGATAATTTAGTATTACATTAAGTTGTTTACGCAATCAATGACATAAGAGAAGAGGGGTATTCTCATTATCCTTTTAGTATTCATTGTACATCATCAGATGCAAACACCCTTACGGCCAAGGCATTACATGCCAGAAGAAACATAAAGATGCTACATATTGTAATACGTTGCTATACTAAGAAATGCTGCTGTACTTGATATTTAAGGAAATTAGTGTAGTCTCATCTTATAATTATCTATAGAGGAGGACATATAGCTCTTACATGTAATAGACAGGGTTAATCCTGTATCTATACGATGAGACATATTCGGTGGTCAGCCATATTAGTAAGAACTTGATCTTGCACGACAGAGTGAAAACAGTGAGAGTTTGTTCTTTTTGGGGAAAAGGAAACTATATTGGAAAAACTAGGTGGGCTTTACAGCACGGGAGAAAGCCCTCTCCATCACTTGTGCAAACGACAAAGACCTAAAAAGCCAGTAACAACACAAAGTACTTACTACTAACTATTTTCCTATATAAAGCAAGCAGTTCCTATTGTATCGAAGCAAGCAGTTTTTGATCAGCAACTAGAGGGATCAAAACCGATACGATGATTCCCCATGGTTTGATCTATGACGATCCTTGTGTGCTGCTGAAATATATTCCCTATGATGTTCACGCCACCATTTTTTGATGCAGAACCAAACCCGAAACAAACTGCTTTGACATCCGGGACATAACTCCATATGCTATACGGCAATAACAGCATTTTAGCGTCACTCCCGTTGAAGGTGAAAGTAACAGTTGGTGAGTCGGCGATATCATCCTCGATTACCTTGTAACATGGACGCCTGCCAAGAATCCTATAGGGCGATCCCCAACCCATTGCATTAGCATAACCAAGGAACAGTTTTTCCAATGCAATGTATATTGGATCCGGAAGATCAGTTGTGGTCGCCCCTGAGTCAATAACCATTTTAATAGGGAAACTCGTCTCCGCAAGCTTTTGACCCTGAACCTCTATCCCCGTCACTACCACCCCATAGTCTTGGCCGGGATGATAATAGTCATCTATCATCGGTGTGTAAAAAATATCACGGGACACTTCACTTTCCCCGAAGATAAGATCAGCTGAAACACCATCTAGGCCCACTCGTCTATCTATAAGACAATATGAGAATTTATTAACAGAATAATTCTCTTTCAGAAATGTATAGAACGACCTTTTGCCCCTGCTCAGTGCTAGTGATCCATCAATGTCATGAAATCCAACGTCTGCGTAAGAACAACCGACAGGCACATTTTGAAACTTTTTTTCCCTCGGCTCATCATCATCACCTCCACCATTTTGAATCTGCAACGTGAAGGTTTCGAGTGCCAGCACCGAATGAGCGAAATTACCATTTGAGTATCTGGACTGCAGTGTACACTCACTTGTCCTGCACCTAGCTGGCCATGAGCATTTTCCGCATGGGAGCTTGTTATATGATGCCGAATTGTGGTGATTGAAGTAGGTTGGCTGTGAACAACTTACCAAATCGCAGTCATGACACCGAACCCACGAATCTGAGTGGCCGGTATCGATGTTGAGCATCATAGTTTGACTTGGAGTACCAATGTCGATTTCCGAATAATACTCATATGAGTATGACTGGTAAAGGACGGGCGAGGAGATATAGTCTTTCTTTGATATTTTTTCTCTAGGTGTGGGAAATTTATGTTTTACGGCGATCTTTAATGAAAAATTCTTGTGTAGACCACTAGGTATACTCTCAGTTAGATCAACAGAACGTGACTGTAAGGAGACATGGACAAACGAGAATAAAATAACCATACATAACCAGGTGCTTGACATGTTTAATTAGCACCGGAGATGATGATTAAGTGGTGTTGTTATTTGGATTGATAGGTGTCATCGTTTTTATAGTTGATATGAGAGATTATGGTGGATAGCTCATGTAATTGAGATTGGATTTTTCTTTTCTTGAAAGAGTAATGGGACGGGATGTTAGATCAGTCGTGTAATTGAGATGATAGGCGGTAGATGGATCATCCTAATTCTCACTCGCATTCTTGGTTTGGCACCGGGCCGGGTCGCCTATATTTATTGTATAAATAACTTAAATATGTATTATATTTGTGCCCGTGCTTCGCACCGGGCATTTTTTTCTTTCGAATGGTGTGCGCCTGTTTTGCCCTGTGACAATGTTTTTTTATTTGGTGTGTGTGGGACTTCGCCCCGCCCCATATTTTATAATGGTAATTTTTGTTTTGATCGCAGGGAACGATTTAAAAACCGAAACAGAAAATACACTGCTTTCAAAAAAAGAAATTATAAAAGCACACAATGCATGTTGCCTAAGAGACCAGATCCAAACACCCAGAAGACCCCAACTTATAGAACCACTTTCATATATATAGCCCCGGTCCAGGCACACCACCTAAAAGCTGGTGAAAAACCACTATCATCAAAATTATAATGCCTCCATCACTGAAATGCCATTACCCATTATGCTTACAATCTTGACCATCGGCAATGGGCCAATGGCCTGTATGCATATATCTTCTCTGCTCTTTGACCAATGTAAGATTTGTATGGTGACTGCGATTTTTTCACAGGAACATATGCATTTTGCTGTTGATAATTTTTTGTGGTTATTAAGATAAATTTTGGCATTTCTACGATCAAAAATAGGTATTCTTTGAGAGATGGGTTCACGGATGCCTTACGTTAAGCTCAGTTTTTGGTATAAGTTTTAATTTTATACATAAAGGATTTTTGAACAAACATGATAATCACATCATAAGCATAGTTGTATTAGGAAGGGTACCTGACGATGCCATCTCATTGAATCCAAGATGTCCAGCAAGAACACCCGTAAAATAAAATACCTTGAGAAACTCATGTTAGTTTCTCCTTCTTGACCTTTTGTGTAATGAAATAATAAAAATTCATATACCTACAGTCAGAGACTGGTTAAAGGTACGAGGCTACGACTTGTGGTGTTTCGGATGATAACGCCCAAAGGGTTCACCGTACTAAACCACGTGTTTTCCTAATAATCGGTGCCAGGCGATGCAATAATGTTGTGCACGTGTGTGTTTGTGTTCGTGCTTTCAGAGATTCAATAAAAAATAAAACCCACTGACATGGAATTCGTGAGTGGAAATAATTTTACCTCCCGTACCAGACGGGCGACGAATCAGTTGTAGTCGACTCAGGCCACCGACTCCTACGTCAGTGTACGAACCTGAGGGGCCGAGACAGTATCGTAACTGTCGTCCTTCCCTGCAGCAGTTTTTTTATTTAATTTTAACCCTTCCTTAGGGTTTTAAAAATAATAAAGTCCAAAGATAAAATCCAAAAAAATGTCCAAAAATAAAAAAAAATTACAAAAAATAAAATCCTATTTACAGTTTCTAAAAATAAAACAAAATAACTATATACAAAATCTTCTTCTTCACTCCTTTTGGATTCCTCTTTTCTTTCTTTTTTTGGCGGTACTTTCCTTTTATAGCACTTTTTATTTCCTTGTAGCTTCGCTCCAAATCTGAAAAGAATCAAAAAAATACCAAAGGCGTAAAAGAGAATAAAAAATAAAAAAATAAAAAAAATCCAAAACCTAATACAAATCCGCGTCGGCGGCGCCAAAAATTGATGTGGTTGTAGAACTGGTAAGTAAAGTTCGTTCAACTCGGACTTGTAAAGAATAATTTATAGACTTATAATAAAAATAGAAAATATATATACAAAAGGTTGTCATAGTATCGAGAGGTACTGAGACTCAGGATTCCACCAAATTCCATTCATGTGACTAAAATAATAATTCCAATCAATTATAGCTCAAATATTAAAAATATGGACTCTTATTCTTTGCCAAAAATAGATTCCGAAAGTAATGGCTGTAAATCTAAAGCATGGGACATCAAAACACTTAAGCTAAGCATGACCCATCAATTGAAATCACAACCAATCAAGATAAATGATAAATCAATTCAATTTTAGTGCAAAAAGTCATATAAAGAATTAATAGAATTACCACAATGATGAAAAAAGGCTTCCTCCGTCGTCCCAGTGTTGGGGTTTATCTCTTCATATCAAAAACATATTCAAAAGATTGAATCATGGCTTAATAGGTGTTTTTATTGAAGAATAATATGAAACAGGAGATTACAAAGAAGTATGAATTGTTGTTTAAGAACGATAGATTGAGTCTGTTGTTGATCAACGATATTTCTTTCCGACTATTCTATGCGTCTTATGTTCTTCAACTACTTCTTCAGCAGCATCAGCAGGTATGATTCTCTGCAACTCCTCCTGCAGATCCCTGTGGCCTCCTAATCGACCCCAAACTCCCGACCGACCTTCTATATGACCCAACCAATCTATTTATATCAAAAAGACCGATTAAATCTCTCCAAAATCTTCCAAAATCTCTTCCTTTCTCTTCACGGAAAAGTAGCGGCAATTTCTTGTTTTAGAATTTCTACGCGTTTCTGAGCTTTCCTTTTGATTCCAAACTCTTCCTTAGATAGATACAAATCTTTTGGAAGGTTTATAGAACTTTAATCTCTCTAAAATTTCCTAAAACAGGTCAAACACGTGACTTTCCTTTTTTTTTTTTCTGTTGTGATAAAAATCTGTCGATTGAGCCCAGTTTAATCGAGTTCAACACCCATATTAGATTCCTAGACCCATAAGGAGTCTATCCTATGAAAATCAGAGGTTTAGTCGACCTCAAACTCCTCCAAATCACGCCCACCAAAACTGCCAATAAATGGGACATTTTTCCCGCAAAAATTAGAATTTGAATGTGAAGGGGAAAGGTTACCCCTTATCCAGTGGTCGCCCCTTATCCGCTTTTGGAGTCCGTATAACACTTGTCCCTTGGGTGCCTTTAGTAATATTTATGGGATGTTTTCAACACTTTTTTTGGGGTTCCTCCGGGGTATTTCTGGGGTGTCACTGGTACGTCTTCTACGGAGGTTCAAATGCCACGTTTTGAGCTAATTTCGCCGCAAAAGCTTATTTCTCCAAAAAAACCTACAAAGAGATAAAATACCAAAATAATACAAGTATGGGTACTAAAAATATACAAAATAGAGATAAAAATAGACACATAAATGCGTCTATCACTTACCAGCACATATTTCGAGAAATATGTAAGCGAGTTAGACTCATCTTGAAACAATAAATTGTTCCACATATTCAAAAATTATCAAACACAATATGTGCGCCCCAATTCTTTTTCCATCCTCACCGCATTTACTAGGGATTCTTGGTGAGGCTGCACTTTCAACACAATTAGGTTGTGTTGAGGTGAACAAAATCTTGCTCACCACAGGTATTCGGAAAAAAATCATGCACGGACTCTAGGAATTTAACAACTTCCTCGAAACCTTCAATAGATGTTCCATACCTTTTTAAAATGTTATCCCTTGTCGAACTCTTGTCTGGTAGATCCTTCTTAATAGTACTCGTTGCTTGATTGGTTTTCTTTGGTACCCATTTCTGAGTAGCTTTTGGAGCAACGTATTTCTTTTTCTCCCCAATATAATTATGAAACTTCTTGGGGGGAATACTTGAAAAAATGGAATTATGAGACACAGTTTTTCTCCAGTTTGGAACATCAGATCTTGTCATCTTAACAGAATCAAATCTGGTTTTATCTCGTTTAAGAAATCTGCAATTCCTTTGGAAGTGACCTGGTTTTCCACAATAAAAACAATGTTTAGTAGAAAGGAAAAAGTTATGTTTAGTGTTACCTGAATGTGTATGTGCTTGCTTTGGAACTTGACATGATTTCCTATTTTCGTTATCAGCAGTTGATAGAGATGCTTTATTTTTGTCAACCGTGGAAGGTTTTGGTTGAGAAGAATATTTAGTTTTGACATATTTTACCTCTTTGCAAATACTAGGAGTGTCTATTCCTTCATAGGCAGTCCTCATGTATCATGATAAATTCTACATGCTCCCAGTATCGAGGTTAATTTATCTTAGCTGCTATTTCTAGACAAAATCTCTTTTAAGCTCGAGTTTTCGTCTTCCAAACTTTTGACCTTTTCAAGCGCAATAACTAGATCATTCTTGGATGATTCACATTGAAATTTGAGATCTTCTCATTCCGAATCAAATAACAAGTTCATCTCAATGCTCTCCAAGTTATCTAGCTTTGCTTGAAGAATAATTTCCCGATCACGAGCTTCGGCAATTTATTCTTTAAGCTTTCGTATTTCGTTGAGATAATCTCTTACACCACTAGAATCAAGTTGGTTTTGCAAGTATTTATTCCGACTACGAAGTCTGTCATATTTAACTTTCTCACTGAAAATGGTATTTTCAGCTTTCGAGAGTTTTTGATGACATTCCATAAGAAGATTATTAGCAACTGGATCCACATGGAACACTTCTTCATCAGAATCAGAATCAGTATCCGAAAGAATTTTTTCAGAAGCTAATGCAACCTCGCCTGCGTACTCTTGGGTATTATAATATTCAGGTCCATCATCAAGAGTAGGCAAAGATGCTGTATATGCCGATTTTCTACGGCTCCAGCTAGGACATACTGAAGACAAGTTCCCGAAACCACGATATAACATTGTACATCATCATTAGAAGATGTTGTAATTTTAGAAAAACTATTTTTCCTGTCTCTCAAGAATTTTCTAAATTATCGTGGAGTAACATCCTTAGAATCTGGCGAACCAGAATTATTCTTAGAGGATTCAGAATTGTTTACAGCTTTAAGAGAAATCACCTTTTTTCTAGATGCGTGTTCATTATCAAAGATCTTTAACTTTTCATCAAGATTATTTTCGAAGAGTGTAGAAAGATTGTTTGCTTCTTCAATGGCATGTTTCTTAGACTCGTATCTTGATGGTAGAGACCTGAGAATTTTGCACTCAATATCTTTCTCAGGAATAGTTCTTCCTAATGAATATGAGGTGTTAACTATTTGAAAAAGTCTTTGGTCAAACAAATCAAAGGTTTCTTAGACTCGTATCTTGATGGTGATGAAGATCGATAGGTTGCTGAAATGAATTAGTTGCTTGACCTGAACTGTTTTTGAGGTAATTTATCTTAATTGAAGTATTTTGAGTTGAATTGTTTTGATTTCAAAGTTTGTATGATTGTGAATTGAACTGAGATTGATAAAGGTATGGATTTGGAGTGAACTGGTGTTGCTTTGAGTTAAGGGAAAGAACAATAATTGATGTTGGAGTTGTAATTAGTGTAATTGGTAAAAACTGGTCTATTGTAGCAGGTGTTAGTACTGAACTGAAGATAATTGAATTGGTGATTTAAGGACTGAGATTGAGGCAGGTGGTATGTGATATAGTTGAGTGTTACTCAGCTAATAATGGTGATACGAATTATGTGTTGCAGTGGGAAATGTTGTTTCAAGTGAGGCCATGAATGAAACTGAGATATGCTTTAGAGGAATGCTTTGAAGTTTCAATGGATATCAGTGGCTGTTAGAGACGTACTGTTGGTGGCTGGTATTGTTTATGTTGGCTCTAAAGGGTGCATAACAGCTAGTGGTATTGTAATGAAGCCACAGGGTTAGTGATGAAAAAGTTGTTTGAGATGTTGTATTGAATGGGTTAAAGTGATAATGATGCTGCTGTTGGAGAGTCAGGTTGAGTGTTGAAGGTGTAACTGAGATGATAGTTGTGGGACTATAGTTAGTGTTTGCTGTGAAAGCCTAAAACTGCAACTACAGGTAATCTTAGCTTGTAAATTAATTATGAAGTTCACCTGGATTGATTATATCTCAGTGATGAAGTTAATGTGAATAAATATTGTAGAATAATATGATAAAGAAAAAGAATATGTTGTAGGAATTGAAGCTGTAATAGTTTAGGCCTTGTGTTGATTTGTTAGTCAGATGTCAGACTATTCTGTTTAGCTGACTGAGTCAGATGTAACCTGACTTACCTGAATCAGTCTTGTTGATGGAGTTGACCCATTGAATCACCCGATTTGACTCAGTTAGTTGACTGAGTTAATCAGTTGACCGATTTAGACCTTGACCGATTGACTTGACATATACCCTTTAACTAACGTTGACGGTTAGTGACCGTTAATTGACTTCCTATGACCAGACGTTGACCGTTGGTTGTCCCTAGTGGACCAGGCCTTGTGTAATGGGCTTGTTTAGTGAACTTGGGCTTAGGTTTTTTGGACCCCTTATGGTCCGAATTGACCTTTGGTTTCTTCTACAAGATTGTAGATATTCATAAGACATATCTGATGGAATATATAATCAACATAATTGAATTAGTAAACCTTTATATATGCTAAAGAAAGATAATGAAAAGGTGTATAACCATAGTGGGCATAGAACCATTATATACTTCACTTAGCTTATAACCAGAGAATTATATGAGATTATTTTATGAGCCTTGTGTGAGACTTTTTGCTAGATTCTTAGTCTTCTTTTGTGATTAACAGTTGGTCTATATTAACAACGATCGATTAAAAGGATGAACCAGTGGATCATGGATCTCGAGGTAGGCGTGGCTTGTCAGCAAAAGAGGTGGGAACACTTTTAACTCTTTTGAAACCATTGTTTCTTTTAAAAAAGTTTATGTTTTACAAACTCATGCATTGTCTATTTGTGCATTTCATACATTGTTTAGGTTTTATTATGATTGTTCTGTTGATTCTTTGAATCTTTCCATGAATTGGAAAGGTCTTGTAATGTTTGTTACTATGAATTGTTATTGGAAATGAGAATTTCCACGTGTGGTATATATGATACGCTCCTTCATTTATATCTACATGAATTCAGCTTTTATGCTTATTAGGTGTGGAACAACCCGGCATCAATATAGATATGTAGGTGTGAAAATCCCGGCATCACTAGTATATATTTTTTGAAGAAAGAGTTTGTCCATATACATTGTTTGTGCTTTTCCAGTGACTTAGTCACTTTGATGTTTGGGAAAACATGAATTGTTTTCCAAATCTTACTCATGATTTCTTTAAAGTTAAATGTTATTCCTGTTGGGCACCCATTTTACGGATGATGTGCTCACCCATTCCCACTTTCAGTTTGAGATTCGGATCAGAGTTGCGCAACGGAAGCTTCAAGGAGTTGACTCCGTTAATTAGTTAACTTCTGTTATGTCTATATGTTGTATATAATATTTGTAAACCAAATGAATATTGTATATGTATCATTTGAGAGAAGTTCTTGTATATATATATATATTTCTGAGCGAGGCTAGTTTTGGGTTAAGTTTTATAGCAGATTTCTTAATTGAATGCTTAAGTATTTGTTGTAGATTTGTGGTCCCTTTTTATTTAGTTAATCTCTTGGATTACTCAGATGCTAGCTTCGGGACGCTACAGTTTTGGTATCAGAGCTCACTATTAGATCTTATATGGGAAATGATAGAAATTAGCCGGTGCTAGTTAGTGAAATAGGTTAGTTTGAACTGGGTAAGGTTGTGAGATAAATCTTAATCACTAAAAACTATCTATGGTTAAAAGAATTATTTGATTGATTGATTTGTTTGTTTGTTTGTTTGTAATGAAGTAAAAATTGTACAGTACACCAATAGATTTAGCTGATATGGATTTGAGAATAATTGATCTAAATAGTATGAACAGGTACACAATTCAATACTAAAAATACTGAGATTAGTATTATTGATAAATCTTGAAAGTCACATATATACTTTTTAAGCACCTTGACTTATATGTAGGGTCAATAATTTATTATCACATAAATGTTAATGATACCTTTGGGACTCAATAATAATTGGAAGACTAGTTAGAATAAGAGTTCGACCATCGATGTTAATAATAAAAATATTATTATAATAATTATAGGATATTAACAACAAAATGTAATTTTTATTAATAGTACAACTTAAGAATTATTTAGCAATAATATAAAATTTAATTATGATTAACTTTTATTGGCGTAAGAAAATAAATGTTATAATGATAATAAAATATTAATACCAAATGATTATGACAAATTGTTAGTGGTTATTTACTTATATCCGATCACATAATGAAATAAACAAATAGATACATTGAAGATAATATGTAATAATTTAGATAACTAAATTGTTTAAAATGTTGTGAACTATTTATATTTTTTACAAAATAAATTTTAAAACTTACACCAATTGCGATAAAATTTTAGAGACTAATTAATTTTAATAATTTTATTTTTAAATTTTATGAAATAAATTATTAATTAATTGTGTTTTTATAAAATAATTAATTTTTTACAAAATAAATTTTACACCAATTGTGTTTTTTGAATACTATTAATTTTAGTAAATTAATAATTAGTTAATCCAGCACTGGGGAATAGTGAAGGTTGTGTTTTCTCTGTTCGTAGGAAGGCATTGTTGGGCTTGGCCAACCTTGAAAGGGAAAATGCATTCAGAGATGACCGATCATAGAAGCTTAGTATAATTCTTTAGGAAACCGATAATTATAAACTCACATAGAAATATTTGTAGGAATCTCCCTTGTAATTAGAGACAAGTATTTTGTAAGATAGAAATTAGCGTAAGAAACTTAGACCTCCATATTTGTTATAACTTGAAATCAACATAGTTGAACCTAGACCTACAAATTTTAGTTGTAGAAAGCCATATAGGTTTGTGCTTTGTTTTATATTGTTTGCGCTTAGATGAGAAATAATATTATTCTATAAGGTGGGGAGTTTTCAAGACTAGAAGGATGGTTTGATTTTCGAGGACGAAAATTTACAAGGTGGAGAGAATGTAAAGACCCTCAAGCTCGTCAACGCTATTAGACTAGTCAAGGGACGTATTAGCCAGTAATAACTCGATTAGATTAACGCGAACGATAATTAATAGGAATTAATTTAACAACGATGTAGATACAAATTTAGTACCGTTGGTTAGATCTCAAAATGTTACGCGAAATGGACTACTCGAACGTGTCATTCGGACACATGACGAAGAAGATATCATCAGATTATTATGAAAGGCAGAATTGTCATTTTAATCTTAACCGCCTGACTTCCCCCTTATCATTTGGTCGGGTTCCTTTAACAATCTCGCTGGCCTTATCCCAAATTGGATCGAGAAGAAATTCATTTCTTCATTTATTTTCTTCTTCTCTCTTCTCTCTTCTCGTTTATTATTTCTTCTTTTGCTCCTCCCCTGTCTTTCATCTGGCGATTTTGGAGATCAAGTAAGAGGAGGAAAATCAAGGGTGGGTTACTGGTGTTGAAGATTGAGTAAGTGTTTTCGATTCTGAATTAGAGAAGAGAATATTTGGGGTGTTGTATTTCTGTAAATAAGTTGGGGTTTTCTGGATTTGAAATTAGGTTTGTATAGAGATGCTGATGATGAGATCGAGTTGATAATGGATGAAAAATAAGTGGGTTGTTGTCTAATTGCTGTTTTAAGATGTTTCAAAGGAGAATCGACGAATTAAGGTTTTGTTTTAATTAGGGTTTCGCTGAGTTCAATTCTGAGATGAATTCAAAGATGATGATTGAGAAAAATAGTAGATGGGTTTTGTTGATGTGAAGAATTACATTTTTGTTGGTGTTTGAATTAGAGAAGTTCAGATTTGGGAATTGAATTAAGGTTTGGTCAAGAACAGATGGTGATGAAGATCGATAGGTTGCTGAAGTGAATCAATTGCTTGAGCTGAACTTTTTTTGAGGTAATTTATCTTAATTGAAGTAGTTTGAGTTGAATTGTTTTGATTTCAAAGTTTGTATGATTGTGAATTGAACTGAGATTTATGAAGGTATGGATTTGGAGTGAACTGTTGTTGCTTTAAGTTAAGGGAAAGAACAATAATTGATGTTGGAGTTGTAACTAGTGTAATTTGTAAACACTGGTCTATTGTTGCAGGTGTTAGTACTGAACTGAAGATAATTGAATTGGCGATTTAGGGATTGATATTGAGGCAGGTGGTATGTGATATAGTTGAGTGTTACTCAGCTAATAGTGGTGATAAGTATTATGTGTTGCAGTGGGAAATGTTGTTGCTAGTGAGGACATGAATGAAACTGAGATATGCTTTAGAGGAATGCTTTGAAGTTGCAATGGATATCAGTGGTTGTTAGAGACGTACTGTTGGTAGTTTGTGTTGTTTGTGTTGGCTATAAAGGGTGCATAACAGGTAGTGGTGCTGTAATGAAGCCGCAGGGTTAGTGATGTTGTTTGGGATGTTGTATGGAATGGGTTAAATTGATAATGATGCTTCTGTTGGAGAGTTATGTTGAGTGTTGGAGGTGTGACTGAAATGATAGTTGTGGGACTATAGTTAGTGTTTGTTGTGAAAGCCTAAAACTGCAACTGCAGGTAATCTTAGCTTGTAAATTTATAATGAAGTTCACTTGGATTGATTATATCTCAGTGATGAAGTTAATGTGAATAAACATTGTAGAATTGTATGATAAAGAACAAGGATATGCTGTAGGAATTGAAGCTGTAATAGTTTAGGCCTTGTTGATTTGTTAGTCAGATGGCAGACTATTCTGTTTAGCTGACTCAGTTAATCTGATTGAGTCAGATGTAACCAAGGTAGTCAATTTCGGATTTCGGATTGTCTCGGTCGACACCGAGATACTGGTACAACTTTATCTCGGGAAAATTCCGTTTTAAAATCTCGGTAAAATCTCGGTTTCATATTTTATATCCTCGTATCGATAATCACTTAAAAGAAACATAGTATTAGTAAATCTGGTCGTTCACCTTCCTCATCATCAACACCAAATAATAATTTTAGCTCAAGAAATTCAAACACAGCAACAAGCAATAATACTAGTGAGTGAATTAATCTTTTTAATTTTTGTACGTGAGATTAGTCCACTCAATTTAAAAAGAAAAAAAAATTCGGCCAAGACAAATCAATTCCGACCGAAAAACGCGTTTCCGGCCGAAATTTTCGCAAAGATTTCGTCCGACCGAAATTAACAAAATCGTGTCTTCTTGGACCGAAATCCGGAATTTCGCCGAAATGACCGAAATCGACTACATAGGATGTAACCTGACTTACCTGAATCATTCTTGTTGACTGAGTTGACCCATTGAATCACCCGATTTGACTCAGTTAGTTGACTGAGTTAATCAGTTGACCGATTCAGACCTTGACCGATTGACTTGACTTTGACCCTTTGACTAACATTGACGGTTAGTGACCGTTAATTGAATTCCTATGACCAGATGTTGACCGTTAGTTGGCCGTAGTGGACTAGGCCTTATGTAATGGGCTTCTTGTCTAGTTGACTTGGGCTTAATTTTCCATACTTTGATTGTTTGGACCCCTTATGGTCCTAATTGGCCTTTGGTTTCTTCTACAAGATTGTAGATATTCATAAGACATATCTAATGGAACATAGAATCAACCTAATTGAATTAATAAACCTAATTGACTGAGTTGACCCATTGAATCACCCGATTTGACTCAGTTAGTTGACTGAGTTAATCAGTTGACCGATTCAGACCTTGACCGATTGACTTGACTTTGACCCTTTGACTAACATTGACAGTTAGTGACCGTTAATTGAATTCCTATGACCAGATGTTGACCGTTAGTTGGCCGTAGTGGACTAGGCCTTATGTAATGGGCTTCTTGTCTAGTTGACTTGGGCTTAATTTTCCATACTTTGATTGTTTGGACCCCTTATGGTCCTAAGTGGCCTTTGGTTTCTTCTACAAGATTGTAGATATTCATAAGACATATCTAATGGAACATAGAATCAACCTAATTGAATTAATAAACCTTTATATGCTAAAGATAGATAATTAAAAGGTGTATAACGATAGTGGGCTTAGAACCATTAGTCACTTAGCTTATAACCAGAGAATTATATGAGATTATTTTACGAGCCTTGTGTGAGCCTTTTGGATAGGTTCTTAGTCTTCTTGCATGATTAGCAGTTGGTCTATATTAACAAAGATCGATTCAAAGGATGAACCAGTAGATCGTGGATCTCGAGGTAGGCGTGGTTTGTCATCATTAGAGGTGGGAATACTTTTAACTCTTTTGAAACTATTTTTGTTTCTTTTAGAAAAGCTTATGTTTTACAAACTCATGCATTGTCTATTTGTGCATTTCATACATTGTTTAGGTTGTATTATGATTGTTCTGTTGATTCTTTGAATCTTTCCATGAATTGGAAATGTCTTGTAATGTTTGTCATTATGAATTGTTATGGGAAATGAGAATTTCCATGTGTGGTATATATGATACGCTCCTTCATTTATATCTACATGAATTCAGCTTTTATGCTTATTAGGTGTGGAACAACCCGGCATCAATATAACTATGTAGGTGTGGAAAACCCCGACATCATTAATATATATTGTTTGAAGAAGGAGTTTGTCCATATACATTGTTTGTGCTTTTCCAGTGACTTAATCACTTTGATGTTTGGGAAAACATGAATTGTTTTCCAAATCTTGCTCATGATTTCTGTAAAGTTAAATTTCATTCCTGCTGGGCACCCCTTTTAGGGATGATGTGCTCACGCATTCCCACTTTCAGTTTCATAGTCAGATCAGAGTTGCGCAACGGAAGCTTCGAGGAGTTGACTCCGTTAATTAATTAACTTCTTCTATGTCTATATGTTGTATATAATATTTGTAAACCAAATGACTATTGTATATGTATCATTTGAGAGAAGTTCTTGTATATATATATTTCTGAGCGATCATAGTTTTGGGTTAAGTTTTATAGCAGATTTCTTAATTGAATGCTTAAGTATTTGTTGTAGATTCGTGGTGCCTCTTTATTTAGTTAATATCTTGGATTAGTCAGCTGCTAGCTTTGGGGGAACTACATTTTTCACTACACTCGCAAACCATTTGAAAGGCACTATCACTAGTGGTACCATTACATACTATGATACACATAATCAACTTGCCTCGTTCTCTAGCCCACTTCTTTGCATCGTCTTTCTCCTTCAATGTCTCCTCGGTTAAATAGTGAAAGCTAGAATCTTTGGTGAGAACTTCATTTGATAAAGGTTGTTCATCCATTATGGGAGGTATATCCTCGATCTAGACAAAAATATAGCCACATTAGTCTAAACGAGACGACAAAATGAAAATATATATATAGGTACGGTTGGTAACGACAGAGGATAAACAAATCGTAACTTAGTTACAATTTGTAACTAAAATCATATATGAACCGTAACACACCTACGGTTTGTAATGGCCCTCTGATAACCAACCGTAAAGACACGAGAATAAAATTGAAAACATACAGAGCTATTTACGGTTGGTAAAAAGAGTAAATAACAAACCGTAACAAGAGTTACGAATGGTCTCGATTCACATATTACCAACCGTAAATAGTGCAGTAAATACTGTCATGCACATGATGAGTTATAATTGGTAACTACATAAGGACATAGTCAACCGTAATGAAGTTACGGTTCGTATCGATATTTTTCCTACCAACCGTAATTGGTATTACGATTGGATTTTTCCCCAAATTGAACCAGTTACGGTTGGTATTTGATACCCTTCAAATTGTAAATGTGAGTTACAGTTGGTAATTAGCTTAATGCCAACCGTAAGTTCTTCTGAAATTTTAAAAATTTCAATTTTTTTACGTACATTAGAGAATTTCGAGCGACAAAAAGCTAATGGGAACTAATTTAGAAGTATGCCTGGTCATTTTTTAGTTGCTGGTTCTTCACTTTGTTGGCTAATATCTTCAATTGGTTGATATTGACCTTCACTATGGGTTAAAATATCTCTACCATCTAACAAATACTCCATATCAAGATCTCCATCAAGGGGTATGTAGTATTTGTTTTCTCTACCGTATAGAGATTCACCCATCTCAAATTTGTCACTGGGATCACTCATTTTGGTTGAGTGAATCAAAATCTAGGGTTTCACAAATATTACAAAAGTTTTTTTTTCTTCTCCTCTAAACTTTTTTTTCTTTACTCCAAAAATCTGTTTTTGATTTGTTTTAGAGTAAATATAAGTGAAATTTGATTATCAAAACTAAACTAGATTAGCAACACTAAACTAGTTTATCAACACTAAACTATGTAAGGGTCAATTAGTCATTTTCAATTTTTGTTTTGTAAGGGGCACTTGTAACTACCATGTAATGATCCTTTTTTGTCCTATTCACATGCCGCCGTTCTAATGGAACTTGCCGCCCCTGTAACAGGGTTGATTTCTTTTCTTTTTTTAACTTATCATTGGAAATGAAATTTACACCTTTGGAAACTATCATATGATTAATGAAAATTCAATAGCAGTGATCCAATCACAAAACAGCGACAGAAAAATAAAATTGGATCAAAATCAATCATATTGTTACCTCTTTACCTCCGGCGAACTGAATTTTATTTGCTCTTCCAAAATCAATAATATGTCTGAAACCCTAAAATCAAACCATACCCACTTTCCCCAATTGATAAAATAACGAAAGAAGAATTGAGTGTAGTATGGTTCTTTACTGGCTGTCACCACTTTTTCCACTAACTCGTCAAAGGACCGTGATTTTCTCTTCATCAAATTTATAAACAAAAATTTGCAAACGTATCAGTAATAAAAACGAGAACCAAAACCCTTTCCAGCAGCGAGTATCGGGTAGGATAGGAGACAATATTAACTTTCAAAATAGGACATAGATTTTACTCTGACCTGTCTGCTCCTTGCACAACCCACGTTAAGGTGGAGAAGTACAGTAGAAACTCTTTAAATTAATGCTCGTTAAATTAATTATTTCTTTAAAATAATAATATTTGATGATCTCAACTAGACTTACACAAACTAAAATTTAACTCGCTAAATTAATAATCTCTTAAAATTAATAGATTTCTTGGTACAAGGGCTATTGATTTAAAGAATTTCTACTATATCCGTAATACAACATCATGGCAAAAAGAACGAGAGATTGTCTCTTCACCGACTGTGACACATACCCTATAGTCTAAGCTAGTCATTCGCTTTAGCCACGTGTAGCCATCTCTGAAAATCAATCCTAGCCATAGATTCGTTAAGCCAATGGTCACAAATCTAGGGTTCTTTGGTAACGCACCTACCAATATATCATCTCGTCATATAAGAAACTGACTAAGTCACGGACATTTTACTACTTTAGTGGGTCGGAAGGAATTGTTAACGGTATAGCCATTAAGTAAAATATGAAAAAAATGTAGTCATTTTATTAAATGCATTTCCCTACATGGATATTTTTTAATTTTCCCATAAAATAACGCATTAAGCATCACATATGAGAATTTTCAGCTGATTGTTTTCCACTAACTGAAAATGACTTTGGGAATTGCGACATAATAAATTCAACTACAGACTTCTTGACGTACCTTAGAGCAATTCTTACTGAAATAACAAACCAATCTTTTTGTGCAGCCAGGTGAATCGCCAAACTAAACTGACTTTTTCATTATGGTAAAGCATTCAGCGTGTGATAACTAAACGCACGAGCGCAGGAAACACGCTAGCGTACATATCTAAAGCGCCAATGTTGGAAGGAAAAATACTGGCGCTCAAAGCTTCAACGTGACGCTTGAACGCAGGACGCTGGCGTTTATAGCAAAAACGCCAACGGGTATGCTTTTAAAATTCAAAATTCACTTTTTACTTCAATAAATTACCATTGATTTCAAACAATTCACTCACACCAAAATTAACTTGAATTTTCTCTTCTAAAATCTATTTCTCAATGGCTGAAAAGACGATCGCACTTTTTTGCGCTGCAAAACTTGAAGCTGTTGTTTCTAAGATATGTAGGAGTTTTAAAAAGATTGAAAATTGTAAGAGGGAAGTGCAAGTTTTTTAAGTTGCTCCAAGAAAATGTTCCGCTAAAAGGTAAAGAAGAGCTCCAGTTTTGAAAGTTAACAACAAAGATTTCAAAAACAAAGGCGAAACTGTCAAAGAGCGCGTTGAATGGAAGATACGTCAAATGAAGATAAACAGGAGGCCAAAACTTTTACTGAATTTTTTATTGAAGTTGTTTAGTACGTTTTATTATTGCCTAAGTTTATATCTTATAAAAGAATTGGCATCATTGAATGAAAATAGATTTCCACTTAAGATTAAGAGAAATTTATTACAATTTAAGATCGGTTTTACTAGTAAAAGTTATACCAATACATAAGTCAGGCCTTCTGAATAGTTTTACCAAGAAACATAAACAAGTTTATGAGCGGTTATACTAAACACACATATTGGTAATTGAAAATAGATTTGTAATGAATAACAATACCAATAAGCCTAGCGATTTCCCTTTCGATCCACAAACGAGTTTGTGAACTTATTTCCTTTAAACGAATGTAAATATTTTTTCCTATGATGAAATCTTCACTCATGCCCATACATAATCACAATAGCACTCATACGATTATGTCGATGTCTTATATACAAATTATAATGGTTAAGCAATAAATCTCGTATTGTATTCCTTAATACTATCTCTAACTAGAGTATCATACACAGCTTTTGCAGTTTCGTTTTCAATATGCACGACTTGAAAGATACGTTAGGGAATGAAACAGTTCAAGTCAAATATTACTAACCTCAAGAGGAAGGATGATGTTGCCGTTGTAGCTCCATACTTCTTCGCAATCTTCAAGTCTTCATGTAGTACTTGTAAGTCTCATATCCTAATAATTTCAAGCTAACCTATACGAAGTTGACTCTAGCATATAATCAAGCGACTCTTTAAATGAGTTTTGATTAACTAAAATATGACAATCAAACTTGACATACAAACGCTTGGTGGGTTCAACCGAGCAATGCTCTAACATAATCCTATAAAAGGAGGTCTAGTCCATGAGATTTTGATATGAGTTCTCACGGAAACTCTCATTAGAGATGTGAGGAATTCATCCCACCTCTTGGGGCGGATGTGAGAGACCATTAATGGTAAAAGGAGAACATTATTATGGCGCTTACGAAATACTTATCGATGTTGGAAGATAAGTCGTTATGGAGAATTCATATGGAGATGTTGGTAAGACATCTTGTTGGGATAAAAATGTTCATGATAATCTATGTCAGAGTGTGCAGAAAAAATCGTATGTTTGTGATTGATAATGTGGTAAACGTTATCTCGTATGCGTGAAGACATTACAAAAAAAAATCTAGCACAACGACTCTACACTAGAGAAGATAACAAGAAGATGCAACCTATTTTCTTAAGAAGATACTTTACTAAAACAATGTATCCCCTCCGGAAATCCTAGAGTGATTAGATCAAACATTCATTGGATACCTCCCCTTTTAAATATTCTTACTATGAACTATGATGGTTCCTTCCTTAATGTTGATAATACACGGGTATTGGACTAATTATTCGTAATCATGCAGGTATCCAGCAAGCGTCTCGGTGCAACCATTTGAAGACAACTAGAAGTACAGAACATCCAAAATGTATGGGGCTGCGGGAAGTAGGAAAATGGGCTAGAGACATAAGAGTTATGTTTGAGCTGGATTGCAAAATAGCAGTACATCCCGTTAATAAACACCACTGCTCTATTGATCGAGACTTTTCAATTTAATTTAGGATATTATGTCAGTACTTAAGAGTCGTTCCTTTTGGTAATGTCATTGTGTGTCAAAAGAGAGAAACAACGTAGCAGATGCTTTTCCAAGTTAGTTAGAGTTGGTAAAATTACTCGGTCTTGGTTTAATTCTGGTCCTACTAAGATCACATCTTTGTTGCACGAAGACGCAATACATGTATCTGTTTTGCCTTGATGCAATGAAATTTATTTTGTTTCAAAGAGAAAAGACAAAAACAAGCAAACAAACAAAAGCTAGAGGGTCGGTCTAAAGGCTATGAATATCCAGTTAAAGATATTTTTAACTCTGTGTCTATTAATCACTAATAACAAGGGCTGTACATGCCCGTGCAAATGCACGGGAAAGTGCCATAATATTGCTCCCTGCTTTTTGCTTACTAAGAAACTGAAAAAAAAATTGGTTTGATAAAATTATGGGATTATGTAGCTGCCCTATGTTAGGGAAAGTGATAAGTGAGACTCAGAGTTAGGGCAGAACTATGACTATACGTATGCTGCCCTATGTTAGGGAAAGTGATAAGTGAGACTCAGAGTTAGGGCAGAAAAGAGGGCAAAAAATATCTTCACCATTCCATTCCATCAAATCTTGTTGAAACAAACACTTCTGGTCAGTGGAGAGATCTTACATGTTGACATATTTAAACAGGTACTTGATTTTGTTCTGTTGCAGACTTGCAGTGCTCGACATTAATATGGGTTTCATATTTAAGAACTAATTCCCTGTTTTGTGGAACCACCCAAGTGTTGTCCAAACAAATTCCGTGTAAACTTCTTTTGTGGTGGTAACATCTCTTCTAAAACCCTTCTCATCAATGGTTGTTTCAGTGGTCAACCGATAGTACTCGGAATATTTATTTCTAACCATATGCGTTGTAAATTTGAATTTGCAGTACGGTCCAGATGGTTTGTGAGTACTGCCGAACAATCTTAAATGCATGCCAAGAGATCTGTAGCTCTGTTGCCAACTCCCCGGCCCCTTTAATATGGTTTTAGTATGAAACCTCCCTGGTTGCAATGCTTATCCGTGTCCTAATCTCTTAAGAACTTAGCACTCCTCTGTGATCCATGTATGCTTTGGTATTTCCCTAATCATCACCGAAAAATAGTCAAGAAGACAACAATTTAACCAAAATATATATAATAACTTGATTAACTGATAAGTCAATAATATGTTATGACTTTCCCGTTCTAATATTATCTTCAATGGGTTCTCGACTTTCCTTCTTAGTATTTTGTTTGCTCCATTCTTTTTTCATTTCCAGTTTCTTTTTGTTTTTATCGTTATTTGGATTACCGCCCACTTTGGTCACCGCTCTTAATATAACATCTTTCTCATTATCTTCACTCACGGAGTTTGTCTTCCTCATTTTAACTGTACACCAAAGAACAACCCAGTAACTCAATGGAGTCATGAATTAATGACTTCTTTATTTTTCTTTCATCCCATCACGATGAAATCAGATGTCTTTTTGATATTATGAGGGGATAGACCTGGCATAAATTATCCCATAAAGAATTTCTTTTACTTTCGTGTATTCCTGTAAAACAAACTTGTTTGGATGGTAAAATATTTTTCTACCACAAACACGAATAGTGTTTGTGTGTGTGTTACCTGCAAAACTCTAAAATGCTTAAGTTAGATAAAGTTTTTCAAACGAGTATTAGTGGGGAAGATTGCATATCTCGGTGGGTTATGAACCCCTGTATTTATATGGTCCGAATTAGGTCCTCAACCTAATTTTGAGCTAACCATGAATTGCATTGGCTGACCCCTGCATGTCTCCTTGCATAAATTGCATTAACTTGTCCTTGCATGCTTCCTGTCATGAATTGCATTCAATAGCCCTTGCATGCCTCCTAGAAGTTTTCAGAAACTTCCTCTATGGCTAGGGAACTAGTCAAGCAAAAATGGGTGAAAGAGGTCAAGCCCACAGAATAGTGCAAAATGCCAAGCCCAAAAAGTAAAAGCTTGCTTAAGCCCACATGGGGCATACAAATCCGCAAGGCCAACTGAATGAGGCTGAAATATACTAAGCTAATGGCTTGACTATCTTGTAACTCGGGTAGCTTGGCTTAGCATGGCTTGGCTCGACTCGAGGCGGAAACATCAGTCAGTTGAATAGTGGCGGGGTGCAAACAACCAGGGATTACTATTTTAAGATACTCCGTGAAGCACATGAACTACGCTGCTGCCGGACATAACTCTGTACCAGCCGCCGACTTCCACCACCAGACACCGTCATCGGAATCCGCCACCGCCAGATACAATCGACTGTCACCGGCAACCTGCAACTGCACTGGCGCTGGCCATCGCCTGAGAAGATGACCTGACGTCATTGTGATGTTATCTTGTGGCGCTGTGCTGACGCAATCGACGACTGATCTAACGACGTTTAGATGAACGACTCATATTCGCTGCTAACTGACGGCGTTACCGTTATCTGGACGACGTTAAACGATGACGCTATATTCTGTGAATATGCCGACGGTGTTACTAACCCTGCAGAATATTCCTCAGTAAAATGAAATATGCCAACTACGTTAACGGAATATGCGGCCGACGTCTCTCCTGGCGACGTCATGATGATATCACTCTTGCTGATGTCATGATTACGTCACCCTTGCTGACGGCATGATGACGTCAGGGGTCACTAAGCTGCTGACTGAGTTTTTGCTTTTGTTGTGGCACCTTCTTATTGTTCACCTTCTCTTTCTTGTCGAAAGGTTTATGTGATTCTTGTTTGTTGTGATTCTTGCTATCGGATTCTTGTTTCATGTGATTCTTGTTACCGGATTCTAGTTTGTTGTGATTCCTGTTAGTATTGTTATCGGCCTCTAGTTAATTTCTAGTCTTTCTTCTGGGCATCTACCGTTATTGTGTTACACAAGCGGGAGGATCTTCAACTTTCAGTCTCATTGTCTTCATCTCCAATTTAGATCTTTCGGTGATCTATCATTCTGGGAAAGCAGTTTTTTATCTCTTGTGATTTTACAATCTCGCTGGTCGTGTTATACTATTTTTTCCATGTCTCGAAATAGCAACAACAATACAAAGAAAAGGAAAAGATCTTCTTGGATTATGATGTTTCAAGACAGTAACCAAAATAAGAAAAAGATGAGATTTGCAGAGAAATCAAACACTAACAAAGTCAACAAGAAAACAAGGAAACATCATAGATCCAAGCCATAATACTTAGAAAATGAAGGAAAAGCTGTTATTCTTTATCACTGTCATCGGAAGAAACAGCCATACGTTGGTAACCTCCGATTCACTTTCAGGAGCGTCTCCTGGTGCAACAACCCAATCACCGACAACTTCATTTCCACCACCCTCAATATTACCAGGTGCAACAGCCACACCCCCGACAACTTCATCGCCACCGACAACTTCATCTCCAGGTACGCGACGAGCAGGGAAATTATAAGGATGGTAACGATGATAAATCCATCTTTCCTCAAAAAAAAATCAGCTCTCATTCGGTTGGTAACCCTTTCTCCATTGACGAACCTCACCATGGATTTCAAAGAAAACAATATCAAAACAAGGAATACCAGGGTCAGATTGTAATAAACAAGAAATCGAAGCATCGACAATTACTATGCTTATTTCCAGAATTCCAAGGAAAAGATATTAAAAATGTTAATGTCCAGGGAAAGCAGACGTTACCAGAGGGCAGCGAAGCGGTGCCTCAATTATCTTTCCTTTACCATTATCATGATTCATTGCATCTCCAAGACCATCTTTGGTTTGGTTAATTGTTATTTCAATTATGGTTCGAGGTTATTAGTAACGGAATATATCCAGGTTCCGATAAGTTCCAAAGCGATCAGAATCTCCCGATCTGGTTCGATTCCGAGTTAGCCTCTCAAGAGGGTTGGAGTTGGACTCTACTAATTATCTGCCCTCTTTTGTTCCTGCAGGTATCGGAAGGCCCATTTTGAAGGAGGGAATATTTGGTTGGGCCGAATGCATCAGCACACGGATCACTTCAACACTAAGGCTTTTCTCCAATTACTATGCTACTGACGAATGAACTTTTGGGGAATACTCAAAAAATGGGGGGACTACTCTCAAGTTTTTGGGGTGGACATTGGTAGTAATTTTGAGTCACCCCTTATCTGATTTTTTTTAAAATACCTACTTTACCCTTGATGATAAACTTAGTTAGTGTGATAAATAATTAGTGTTAGTGTAATGATTAGTAAGTGATTAGTGAGTTATATTAGTGGGATTGTTTTGTTATAACATTATTATTGAGAGAGAAGAAGAAGAAGAAGAAGAAGAAGATGGGTGAACCCAATTTTTTTTTTTTTAGTTTAGTAATTATGATTTGAGTGATTCATGTGATGATACCTCATCCTCAGAATCAGAACCCCATTCACCTCATAGTGTATTTGTCAATACTTCTGATGATCCGGAAATGAGTTATTTGTTAGATGATGAAAGCTTTTTGCACCAAACTCAACCTAACCAAACATATGATGGATTTTATCAGCCACAACCTGAAGATGAAGCTATAGGTACTCAGATATGCCTCATATTTTAAAAATATAGGTTGAGTTGTGCAAAAATTTGGCCAAACTCAAAATTTCTAAAAAAAACTTCGGTTAGGAGAAACCTAGTTCCGTAACCAAATTTAGCTTGCAAGGTAGCCGAACTGTTTTTAATGTGTAGTTCGATTAATAAATTTAGCACACACAGGTAACCGAACACATGTTAATGGTGGTTTTTTAGAGTTCGGTTATGCAATCCCCAGAACATGTAACCGAACTATGTTTATAGAGTTTACAGTGCATAGTTCGGTTTAGTCGATATCAATACCTTTGTTACCGAACTTTATGTTCGGTAATGTCGCAGAATATATGTATATTCTCTTCTAACCGAACTCTTGAGTTATTGTAAACAAGGTTGTTCAGGTGATGAGAAATGGCTACATCAGATTATGCGGTTGGGGCCAAAACATCTGAACAATTCTTGTTTACAGTTATTTCAACAGTTCGGTTACCCAGTGAAATTATCGACAAAACCGAACTCATTCTTTCATAGGAAAAATAGAGTTCGGTTACGAGAAATTTTTTTGCGAGCATACCGAACAAACTATTTCAACAGTTCGGTTACCAAGTGAAATTATCGACAAAACCGAACTTATTCTTTCAAAGGAAAAACAGGGTTCGGTTACGAGAACTTATTTACTTACGAGAATATTTCTAAAAACACAAGTAGCCGAACTCATCTTTAATTGAGTTTTTTCTTTCAGAGAAAAGTTCGGTTAGGAAAATACGACGTAACCGAACTAAAAGTTCGGCTGGGGAAAAAAATGAAAAAGTTGTGCGACGTAACCGAACTCAATATATAGGTTTTCAGAGAAAAGTTCGTTTCGGAGAAAAAAATTGCGACGTAACCGAACTAAAGTTCGGTTAGGAAATTTTTTTTGCGACGTAACCGAACTTTTCTTTGCTACTTACATTTTCAACTCCTTTTGATGATTACTTCTCATTTTTGCAACAAAAAACGAATGACAAGTAATGGGTTTGTTATAATTTTGATTTTGATTTTGTTTTGTTAATGATTTAAATTTAGTTATATATAGAGGTGGCTATGGTGGTGGTTCAAGGTGGTCGGTGGTGGTGAGGGGCGGTGGTGGTGAGCGACGGTGGTGATGGGAGGAGGTGGTTATATATATATAGGTGGAGGTGATGGGAGGAGGTGGTAATATATATATATATATATATATATATATATATATATATATATATATATATATATATATATATATATATATATATATATATATATATATATATATATATATATATATATATATGTTAAGGGTATGTTAGTCATTTCCACATTTAGGACATCCCGTATCATTGTAGGTTGGACATTGCTATAACAAAGTAGTCCCCCACCTTTTTTAAGTAGTCCCCAAAAAATCGTTCCTACTGACACAGGATGTCATCCACAAGTGGGGATGTGTAATATCATAATAGGAACATCAATACCCGACACCAAACTTTCCATCAAAACCTGCACTCGCTATTCAAAAAAATATCCTAATTTGTTTACACCAATGTCCCTATTAGCTACTATGAAGCTAAAACACTCGAGTGTCTTAACCAAACAGAACCTATACAAACCAAACCCTTTCAATCACACATCAGAGCCCCCAAAAGCTTGTCTCAATACCCTTTCCCATCAGAAAAATTACATCATACAGAAAAAAATCCATCATATAGATATCCAAGATTTCTCAGCCATGCTCTCTGTCAGAGTGAGACACAAAGAAATTAGAGTTTATAGGTCTCAAGTTTTTCAAATATTAAAACAAAACTCACTTCCAAAAGATGAGATACAGAAACAACAAACTATTAAAAGCATCTCTGCAAGTTCTTATCATTATATCAAAGTACTTTTAAGGAGAATGACGGGCGCAACCTTGGAAGAGATGGCAAGACTAACAAATCATATGGAGGAGTAACTCAGTTTAACGGACAATGAAATAGAAGAGGTAATAATGGAAAAAAGAATTATTCTTCCAGCATCTGATATAGATTGGAATATCACAATGTTAGGAAGGGATAGTATCAAATTCAAGTGTTTTACAATGGGAATTCATTAATGCTGTGAGAGGATTTTGGAGAATGACAACAACCCCACACAAGCATCTGATAAATGTACACATTCTCAAATTCCATAATGAATCTGATTTTCATAAGGTGAAGGATTTCAAACCATGGTTTGTTAATAGAGATGTAGTGGTCCTAAAAATAATTCCAAAAGACGAAAGTCTATCTCTTACCCATGAACTTTTTTGGCTCCAAGCAATTGATGTACCAATTGAGTATATATCAGTTCAAGGTATAACTAGAGTAGTTCAGCCAGCTGGGGTATACCAAAAACATGATCCTCCTTTTCGCACAAATATGTTGGAGAAGAATGTCATGATAACGGGTTGACTGGATAGGGGGTTTGCAAGTGCGGACTTTTGCGAACAAATGCAAATGTAAAACACCTAGTCGCTTTGGGTTCATACCACTCGCCAATCATGCTTAATACCATTATTCAACCAATCACAAAACATAAACCTTTCAAGGTACTGGGTGTCTGGTTAAATGAACAATCTTGCTTAGACGTCATATCCTCAACCTGGGATAATCAATTTACTGGAAGTAATGCGTACATAATTGTTCAGAAACTAAGCTACACCAAACACAATATTTGGTTATGGAACAAGCACACATTTGGGGATATCCGATTCAACATTAATACAACCAAAATCAACCTAGCAAAATCCACTTCAAATCCCAACATTAGCAATAGATCCCAAGTTATAAGACACAATGAAGAAGTTCTGGCACATTGGTTCAAGGCGGAGGAGATATTCTGGAAGGACAAGAGCTGGGAAGAAGAGTTCCAAATGGGTGACAGAAATACTCGGTACTTCCACAAAAAAGCACAAAATAGGTGGAGAAGGAACAAAAGTGAAGCAATCAAAGATAGTCAAGTAAATTGGGTTGGAGGGAAAGAAAAAATAGCTTCAGTTATCACCGATCACTTTGGTAAAGTGGCTAATACCTCGAATCCTAGCTCCTGCAGCAAATATCTGAACATGGTGCATCAGGTGATCAATCCAGCAGACAATGCAATGATCATCCGTCCTCCCACTCTGGATGAGTTGAAACATGTAGTATTTTCCATGAAGGCTGACACGTCCCCAGGTCCTGATGGCTTTACCCCTAGATTCTTTCAAAATAATTGGGATGTGGTAAAGAACGATGTCCTTAGCATGGTAACTAGTTTCTTTACTTCTGGGTACATTTTGAGAGAAATAAATGCGACTTTTATATCTCTCATCCCTAAGGTAGATTTCCCTCAGACTGCTGGAGACTACAGACATATTAGTTTGAGTAACATAGTGTATACAATTATATGTAAAACTCTTGCTAACACGTTAAAGAGTCTCTTGCCTAGACTGATATCCCCTTATCAGTCGGCCTTGGTGCCAGATAGGCAAATTTCTGATAATGTTCTAGTTTCACATGAAATCATTCATACTATGCGTGCCCAAAGGGGAAACGAGTTCCTAATGGGTATCAAAATCGACATGTCGAAGGCCTTCGACAGAGTCGAGTGGAATTTTTTGCTAGAGGTCTTGAAAATTTTTGGCTTAGCACACACAAATTATTCACACAAGTGTATGTTATTATCTAATAGTGACTGCAACACATATCACTGTACGAGACTATAAATCTCTAGGGAAGGATTTTCACGCAGGTTTCAGAAAATTGTGATCTTCAAGAAGTAGAATAAACAAACCCCATGATCAACTAGAATAAATATATAGATTTCATAAGAACCTGTTAACAAAAATTTTGAATTGCCAATTGTCACACCACATTCAAATGAGTGAAAAAAAAGAACCAGTAGTTGTAGAGAAAGAAGAGGACAACAGCAGAAGAAGAATGACGTGCTTCTTGTCATAGATACAAGCACCTAACTCGTTGCATATGCATCGGCTGTTTCGAGAGTGTCCAAATAGTAGGTAGACATAGTATATATGATCAAAACTTTCCTTTAGAAATGTGTTCATGCTATTCTACCACTCAATGAGAGGATTGGGAGAATTATACCATACATAAACAAGTTGTGGCCTATGTGTGGACAGCGGGAAGAATCTCTTAACCATATCTTTATGGAATGTGATTTTACTTTATGTCTATTCACTAGTATTGGCTTTAATCCTGTTTTTGTTTTGAATAATCAGGTACAGTTACTTGGATGGTTTACAAACTGGTTTACAAGAATCTACGTTAGGGACAGAGGAATCCTAAACTGGACAGAAACTATGGCAACAATCATATGGTCTGTTTGGAAAACTAGATGTGATTTAGTGTTTAGAAAAATCATGCCAAATGTAGATGTCACTAAATATAGTATTACTACCTTAGTGAAGGATAATACTAGAATTAGATGGCATTTAAAAAAAATGGATGAGATAGACATCTCTAAGTCGGATTTTACGTTAAACCAAACCATTTTGTCTATGAAAATAAATGTTGTTGTTATAATGGATACAAGTACAAATATTTCAGGCATAGCTCTAACTTGCTCTGACCATACAGGTACCTACTCAGGAACCAAGTGCATCCATATTGCAGGAACAAGTAAAGAGGAGTTAAAAGCAAGAGCAGCTTCATCGATAATCAAGTGGATTCGCGTCAAATGGTACACATTGAAGGAGATAACTTGAAAGTTATTGAAGCAGCTAGGAAAGCAATTACCAAGATAACAAAAAGCTCCAAAAGATGGTAGGATGGTACAAGCTTGATTTTTTGCTTATGTATGAAAGTAATTAAAACTCTTAACTTAATTTCGGGTTTTGAAAACTTTATAACCAAAAATCTAGCGGTAGTCAGTACTAGGGAAGGTTTAACAAAATGTTGGAATGATGATTTCTTTTTGTATTACATGAATCATCTACCGGTGGTTAACGGTAGCCAATACTCAATTATGTAAACTTCGGGGTCTTCCTGCTTTCTTATTACAAAAATAAAAAAATAAAAGAAAGCATTTCTTTCCAAAAGATATACCTGTTGGTAAATAGAAGAAAATGTCTATTTCTTTCCAAAAGACATCAACCTGTTTGCAGGATCCCTACCATTATTGATCGTTTTGCTTACTTTGGCTCCCATTGATGTGAAAGCAAACATATAATTATATATTTGTACGTCTTAATTTTATTCCTGAATTGCCTAGAGGTATTTCCTCCTTGGTAGTCCAGCAGATTCTGTGACAACATTGGTGGATCTCGATATAACCTAACCGCGCTTCCACTTTACCATGCGAACAACAAATTGAGAACTCAGATTCATTAGTTGTTTGAGATTTGTTATTTCTCTCTGATACCAAACAATTGAATGACATTTATATTTGTTGTAACTTTGTTTGCAAGAACACATAATAGGCAAGCATTCACTTGGATTCGGGATATTAAAATATGATTAGGCATTAAACGTCACACCATGTATGATTAATTATTTCCATTTGTTATAACTAAAAGGTTCGGTCCCATACCTGAAATTAAGCTGTATGATGATGATATTCTAGTATGTAGTTTATTTTTATTTTTAATCTTGTTTGGCTTGATTCTCCTTCTGTCAAACATAATGGAAATCTAATTGTTAAATACCATTATCTTGTAATCTAGTGTAATTTCATTGGCTCACCTGTTGATTTTAAATTTAATTTTGCGTTCACAGTTGTCCTTGAATTGAGCAAATGGTCGTGTTTTTTTTTCGATATTGACCATTCCATCAGTATGTACTATGGAATGTAAATAGATGCATGGTCCTCGTAGAATTTTCTATTATGTTGAGCGTTTGATTTTGTTTCTATATTGGTCCAGAAAAACCTTTTTTACGCAAATCGATTATTCTTTTTCTCTATGCTATGGCATCGAGTGCAGTCTGTTGGTTCAGTATATCCATCGCAAGCTTCCTCTTGACTCTCGCCTCGATTGTCGTTGGTTATGTGCATCCATTGTAGGCATTTGAGGAAGATAATTACATATCTAATGATTCTAATGACTATGTCACCAACGAACTGTAGAAGAAGATTATCTAGATGGTTGCTTTGATTATCATGAAGGGAATATTTTTATACAATATGGACCAATAGGAGCGTCCTTTCGTAATCTTTCTATACACAATGACCAAGAATGGCGTCTTTCCATGATTAGAACTAACGTAAGAGTCTAGTGTCTTTTCATTAAAAACATCGGAACTTCTTGACATAAATTCGGAAAAGCAACCGATCGTATTTTCCACATGGCTTACTTATATTGGAGAGAATATCAGGATTATTGTGGTGACGCCACATCAGCAAAACCATTCTTCTTTATATTAAGAAGAATTGATAACTCAGTGTCTTTTAATCTTAAAAAGATATTATTACCTACATACTAAATTGTATAATTTAGTATTACATTAAGTTGTTTACGGAATCAATGACATAATAGAAGAGGGGTATTCTCATTATCCTTTTAGCATCCATTGTACATCATCAGATGCAAACACCCTTACGGCCAAGGCATTACATGCCAAAAGAAACATAAAAGGTGCTACATATTGTAATACGTTGCTATACTAAGAAATGCTGCTGTACTTGATATTTATGGAAATTAGTGTAGTCTCATCTTATCAATATACTATAACACAGTTGCCTTTTTGGGAGGGACAAAGAGCAGCCAGGATGGATTCTGGAAACACCATTAGGGGACCTGATTTCGTAGTCCAACAGTGACAGATCTTTGCCGTTCGTTGTGTGTTTATTGGGATTTTCAGCCGTCCTTTGTCTTTCCTTTTTACAAGAGACAAAGAGCGGCCATGATTGAATTTCTAAAAAGACAAAGAGTGGCTTGGATTAAATATGGATTTGTGGTTTGCGGTTTAAAACATGATTACCATTTAAAACTATCAGATGTAACCCACTACCATCTTCGGTTACTGTAACCAATTCATAACTTACTTAAACGAGGAAGCGAAATTTTCGTTATGAAGCAAATCCATATTTAATCGATTTAGCAAATCACACTCCCACCCTCCCTGAGTTTTTCTCATTCGTCCTCATTATTTCAGTCAAAGCTGGACGCTGGACGGCTATTATTCTTGGAATTAAGTCGTGGAGCGTTTCAACTTTTTCGGTCATCAACGTAAATCAATTTCATTTATTATAAATCCTAACTATGCCCAGCTTCTTGATCGCCTGTTTATTTTCGTCGTTGTATAAAGTTGAAGCTCTTCATAATCCAATTTATAGGGTTTCACCATTCAATCTTGCAATACTGTGATTCGTACGGTTAGACCTTCAACCTCTTTTCTTTGTTTCCGTTTAATTTGGCGATACCGTGATGTGATTTGTTCTTCGCCTGTTCTTTGTCCCCGTTTAAGTGTTCTTTGAGTTGTTTTTCTTACGATGTTTGATTTGAAAAAATGGCATCAGTAAGACATGGGTCAATACCTCAACTATAGGATCGTCATTACTTCATTATATTAATCTTAAAATTGGTGGGAAATGGCAATTTCTCAGTTGTTCGGGTGAAGTAAAACGTTCACGCTGATATTTAGAATTTAGAGCTATGTATAGTGTGGAAAGGAATTTTGAAAAGAATGGGCTGAGATTAAGTATAAAAGTTTTGTAGAATTACATTTATGTAGAGAGGTATCAGAAATGATAAATTGTAGAGTTTCTTATAAAAGTTCCCTATATCTACAATTTGTTTCCGATGAGGAGCATTAAATCTCTACTTTTGAGTTGTTGCTTTGCTAGATCAATTACTTAAATAAAGTAAAAAATTATGAGTATTTAAGGAAAGACCATGGGGTCTTTTGGTTTATATTCTCCCAGAAAACAATTTTCTTTATCTTCTTAGTTTGAAGACGCAAAAATGGATTTTGCTAGGGAGAAACATATGACTGCATATACGAAAGCCACCATTCAACAAATGCAGGAAATCGTAGAGATTAAATAGAAATTTGTAATTATTTATAAGGTTCATTTGATTGCAGAAATAACCCAATTTTTTGGGTGCATGCACGCTGAAGTTCTTCACCAATTGTGCACAGTGCCCGGCTAGATTAGTTTTGTTACTTTGTGTCTTTTGATGGGGGGTCATTGAGATTATTTAAGAAATAAAATTTCAGTACGTTGATCACTTGATCTAGCCTAATTTTGATGTTATATTTTCTGAGTTTTTATCAGGCAGTGGGATAATTAGAAGCAAGAATTAGAGGGAAGCTATTGTGAAGATGTTTCTACTACACAGTACACAACCCACAAATCTAGAAGGAAAATTGAGCATGTGGACGGAATCTTGGGTATCAGGTAGGAAACATACGTCTCATTATTAGTGGGTGCTTTGCAGAAAATGGGTGTTTTCCCAATAAGGCCATTTTTATATGAAATTTTAGTCGAAAAGTTCACCATGGTGTTTAATCTTCACCATTGTCGGAAAACACCAATAATGTCATATTTTTAGATGTCTACCATTTTAGCTTTCTGACTGTCATATTTTTAGATGTCTACCACTCTCCTATAGACACAGTTGCCTTTTTGGAGAGACAAATAGTGGATGTGATTTTGTATCCCAAAAAGAGAAGATCTACATTGTCTGTTTGTAGAGATCTCTTACATCCACTCTCTTTTGTGCCTAGGTGTGTTTTAACAGGTGCTTACAACTTTTGAAAACTCTTCAAACTAATTAACTACACACTTTCATTAGGAACCGTAATTGCCAACTCTTTTGAATGAAATTTTCTTTGGTAACCTCTCGATTAGCTAGGATCCTATTTTTGCAGCAACGATTCTAAAAATTAAGAGAAAAATTTAGCCATAATTGAAAATAGTGTGTTCGACGGTAAGTGCAACGAATCGTGTGTTTTGAAAGAATCCTAAATCCTCTTACCAGGTGCTATGTGTTGGTACAAAATTTTTGTTCAACGACATTCATTTGGCTTAGAACAATTACATGAATCCATATTTGTTGTCGGTTTCTTTTTCGTTCTCAATATCAATATTATATTTAGAGGAAAATCTGAATCATGGGTATATTCTTAGGGTGTTATCCATTTGATTTTTAAAGGAAAATCTGAATCATGGGTATATTCTTTTGGATTGTAATGCAAATTGTTGTGAGTAAATATATTTGTTAGTTGTTAATTTCTGCATTTTATGTTAATCAACAATCACTTTCGATTTTCTTTTCTTTGTGCAGACGTTACAATGGAATTTGTTCGTTGAAGTTTGACGATGCAGATTAGATCATAAATTCAACATTGAATACAACCAGTGTTTGGAGGAAATCAAAGCCGAAGATCACGGTTTGATCATAAAATCTGCAGCGTAAGTTAACTAAATTCAATAGTTGTCTACCGTCCATTGACCTATGTTGGTTTGTATTCATTAAGGTTGGCGGTTTTTTTTCTTTTTTCTTTTAGGTGATAAACATTTAGGGTTTTGTGTTTAAACTGTTGGGTATAATTTTTTCTTTCAGTGTTGCTAGATTCATGGATGCAGTGAGATATGTCCACAGTTGCATCTTTAACACCCCTAATCGCACGAAGAAAGTGATGAAAATTGTTCCCTACAAATGGCAATCCACAGTCCCTATTACATTTAGGCACAACTACATCTATCAAACCAGCAATCACAGGAAGATTGTACGAAATAGTGTGACCGTCCCGGAATTTGGAATACCATCCTCAACTACATCCTCAACTACAGGTGAGTTTGTAACAAAGCTAATTCAGTTAAACAAAGAGAAAATGCAAAAACAAAGATGGGATGCAGCCATGCAAGTAGAAAAGATTCGCGCATCAAAAACAAAAGGAACGAAAACAAGGAAGAATACATCAAAGGTACTTTTTAAAGATTGTATTGTTGATTCTGATCATATCTTACTTTGGTTTAGGCTATTGAAATTTGAAAGTTTGTGGCTGAATTTTCAGGCCAAAAAAAGTGTGGTGCAGCGAACAACAACTAATGGTTTGTTCTTGGACACAAATTATCCATGTTTATCTATATATGGCGAGGTATGCTAATTCATTGGCACACGGTTAGTTCAACAATGATTGATACCTACTTCTTAGTGTCTCACACTTTTTAATTGCTGTAACAAATGGATCGTGACTTAGATTACGCGGTAAGAAAATCCAATAATCATATTTTTAGATGTCTACCATTTTAGCTTTCTGACTGTCATATTAACGGAAACTCTCGATTTCACAAGATTAAACATTTAGCAAGGAATGGTGTTATGATTGACTTCCATGATATGAAGGTTTGTTCATTCTATGTTTTCTATCAGTTTTATTTTATTTTATTTTCCATGAAATGTGATCTATTTTCCATGATTTGATGATAAAAGCCGATTGAGGAACGGCTGATTGTGACTGATTTGGGGAAGAAAAATACGTTGCTACTCCCGAGGTAAACGATATCACATTCCCAAACATTCTTACCAGTCATTTTGTTTTTTATGTACACAAAGTTACAAATTTTTGTAGAAAGACCGGCAAATGGGAGACAGAATTTATCTTAGTTTGCACTATGGGCCTCAATGGAAGCAAAAACATAAGGTACTACTCAGATCATTCCCATTAATTTTTTTTTCTATCAATTGAATTTAATTTGCTAAGACTGCGGCAATGCATTTATTTATGAAATGCACAGAACTAATGAATTGCTTATACTCAGATTGTTGTACGTGCTCCTCATTGGCGACACATGCTCCTCATAAACACTTTTACGTTCTCAAACGTGGTGAAGAAAATGTACCCTAAAAATGGATAAATGGCAGCAAAGACAATTGAGAGGTGTGGATATTGTTTGCAAACCTCTACGCAAAGTATTTTACAATATTTTACCATTAAGTGTCATCCGTTTGCATAATCACATGCCACCTCAATAAAACTAATTTGCTATTTCCAATTCAGCATAGTGAGACAATGGTACGTCATATTTCACTTGCCAAGTGTGGTATATCCTGATGCATGTAATTTTAGTATTTCTTAAATTTGAAATTAAAATATTTGTTATTTTAGTAACCAGTGAAAAATTGAACTCACATCGTTACCAATAGTATACCACAAATTGAAAGGATTTGAATATGCCGGAAGCGCAAATCCCATCGCACCGAAGGAGCATGAAAGGTTAAGTCCAGTGAGAAATCACTGATAATAAGCATCACTATCTAAAATGTATAGGAAGAGTACAATGTTCATGTTTAAAAAAGAAAGGATAGTTTCTTTCTTAATTTTGATGACCCTTTTTACTACCGTCTCTAACAGAATTTACACCATTTTCATGTTCCGAGACTGCATGTAGAATATCAACCGAACTAAATGAAACACGACTAAATATAAATGACCGACGCGCCAAATATCGGAGTGTATGAGTCGGTATTGAATGGATACAAAAGTTAAGGAAAAACTGAAAAAATGAATAACTAATAACTGTGCACACCCACTACCTTGCAGTTTCATGATTTGTATCTTTCCAGTAGTGGGAGCAGTTCAAAACGATGAAGTTTTCTTGAGATCATTACTCTATAAATAGACTGATTAGGTGTGCTTAAAACAAAATTATAAAAGTTCATTCCCTGGAAGGTTTAACATGTGAGTACAAGTCATTACATCGACAATTATATTCTGCACTCTGTTCGATTTGATTTATTGGATTTAAGCTATCCCAGTTTCAAATCTGGGAAGAAAGTGAAAAGCGACTAGATTTACCTCAAAGAATTTTTTTTAGGTGATCAAATATTTGGATGAAAGAGACATGAAAAACTTACTATCATCCATCAATTTATTGATCTAATGATGGCCTTTAATTACCCATCTTATAGTTTAACAAATCCCATAACCAGGATGACAAATTAAGAAGTTTTCCATTTTTTCATGGTGGGATGCGGATCATCGATCGACTGTCTGATTAGAGCCTATATAAAAAAAAGGATTATTAACCTTCATATTACAACACCTTATACACTAACTACATTTTCTATTAATGAATGCAGGAGACACACGAATCATGAGAATCAAACAAATGATGGAGTTCACATGCTCTATAATGGACATAATTTGACTACCCAAGTTATTGTAAGCATAATTTTGGAAATTTGGTTGAGTTGTTTGTTTTATGTTGTTTAATTATTTTTTTTAGTTAACATACTTTAATTTTTATGTTATCAGCATCCGTCAGTTGCATATAGGACACTGATTCTCGAGAGGTTAAAAGATGTGCATAGTGAGACAACAACCGAACAGCCACCACGGTGTGTTGTTGCGGGTCCACCAAAGGAGAGAAATAATCTAACATCGACAACATCATCTCGAAGATCAGAATCCCAAAGGCGACGACGTGGGATAGAAAAACAACACAAAGAGATGAGAGAACAAGAGCATCGTGAGAAAGGAGCACAAATTGAAAGAGAAGCAGCTGCAGAACGACGACGAGCACCAAAGGGAAAGGGAAAAGCTATTACTGAAGAGGTGCGCATACATAGTAATTAATTGATTTTATTTTTAAAATTTGAAAATTTACAAATTTATTTACCAAAACTATAGAATCCTCCATGCAAACGGATGCGCCCGAGTGGTATACAGATTAGAGAAAGCGAGGCTGTACCACATGAGCATGAAGATGCAGAGTCATATGAAGAGGTGAATTAACTTGAACGTTAAATAATTTACTCGTGCACATATATAATTATCATTTTTAAGTTCAAAAATAAAAGAATCATAGTGGTTGACAAAATTTACAATGCAGTCGGTTGTATTACATAGGAGAGTTGGTAGCACATCAGACGCTCAAAACACTGAAATGTAAGGATTTAAAAATTTAGATTGCATAAATTTATTTAGTTTTTGAATAGGGTAAGCTAGATTACCTGATTATCACTATGCAGGCCGTCTATTAATGTTAGAGAAGATGATGGGGTGTCGGATACTTACGAAATTGACGAAGTAGATTACGACACTGACGAATTACATGATTCAAATACTTTTATGAATCAGGTAGCTGTTGTTGCTACCGATGTACGTCATTTTCTGGGACAAATGGATGTCAAATGTCAGCACTGCGGGGCATTGCACTGGATGGCAGAAAAACATACAAATTCATTTTAATAAACCCAAAATTTGGTTCATGTTGTCTCCAAGGCAAAGTTTGCCTACCGTCACTGTGTGAACCACCGGTAGCCATCAGAGAATTGTTTGACGGAACCGACGCCGAATCAATTTATTTTCGGAAATATATTCGAGAGTATAATACAACTAATGCGTTTACTAGCCTTGGATGCAAATTAGATACAAGAGATTTGAAAGGGAGAGGTCCGAGACCTTTCTCAATACATGGGGAGTTGAGACATTTAACCGGAGGTGTTCTACCAGCTCCTGGGACTGAGAGGATGGCGGTTTACTCCCAACTGTACATCTATGATCCAGAATTTTCATTGTTTGTCCGTGGAAAAAGAAATCCTCAGTTAAATATGAATGTCCTACAGAAAATTCAGAATACTATGATCCAATTCAATGTTTTTTATACCAAGTATCGTCAGGCTTATGCAATTTTAGACCAGATGAGTCCGGCCGACCAGAATATCAGAGTTTCACTTCAATATAAAAAGTCGACTGATAGTAGGCGTTATAATCTTCCGACAACAGATGAGATTGCGGTTATCGTTCCAGAAAATACTTATAAGGAGACTGGGGTGCGAGATATTATATTGCATTTGAGAGAAAACAACGGATTGAAACAAATTTCGGAGTGTCATCCAGCATACTTGCCTTTACATTATGTTTTACTATTTCCTTTTGCTGAGCTGGGATGGTCACCAACAATGAGGCAATGGGATGCAGTCACCAAAACCTATACGAAAACAAAATTATCTCAAATGAAGTATTACAGTTACCGCATATTTGAACGTGCAGAAGAATATTCAATCATCTTAAGATCCGAAAAAAATTTCAAGAGTTCTTAGTTGATGCATGGGCTGCTACAGAGCAAAGTAAGTTGGCATGGCTCAGATTCAACCAACCAACTCTGCGTTCTGACCTCTACATTTGCATTGCTGATATGACAAATGCGGATTTAAATCCGGGTGATAGAGGTAATCCTGTTATTTTACCATCTTCACACACTGGAAGCGGGAGGAATATGTACGAGATATACCAGGATTCGATGGCTATTACACGTTTTCATCACCATCCAGATATTTTTCTTACAATGACTGCAAACCCAAATTGGACAGAAATAAAAAAATGCACTTTTACCCAATCAGAGTGTCACTGATCGTCCTGATTTGGTAGCTCGAGTTTTTGAGCTGAAAAGAAAAGCATTGATGAAAGAAATAAAGGAAAAAAAGGTGTTCGGCACGGTGGTCGCCCATGTTCATACCATCGAGTTTCAAAAACGTGGGCAACCACATATGCATGCTCTTATATTTTTGAAAGATTCGGAAAAAATTCGTACGGCAGACATGGTTGATAAATTTGTTTCGGCTGAATTTCCTAATGAGATAAATGACCCAATACTGTTTGATACCGTAAGCAAATGTATGGTTCATGGTCCATGTGGAAAGCGAGATCCATATGCAGCGTGTATGGAAAAAGGAAAATGTACAAAAGGATATCCTAAGAAGTACACCGACACAACAACTTTGGACGAGGGTGGGTATCCGAGTTATCGTCGTCTTCGGGATGGAATAGAAGTAACTGTCAGAAACAACAAAAAGGCGTATAATATAGATGTTGTACCCTATAACCCGCATCTGTCAAGAATGTTCAATTGCCACATCAATGTGGAAATATGTGCAGGAATAAGAGGTGTAAAATATATTAACAAATACATTTACAAAGGTGGTGACCGAGCTACGATGGTTTTGCGAGAACATGACGAGATTCAACAATATATTGATGCGAGGTACATTGGACCACCTGAGGCTGTATGGCGTTTGATTGAGTACCACGTGCATGAAGAATATCCTGTTGTACAACGGTCGGCAATTCATTTACAGAATAGGCAACGGGTTGTTTATAACACAAGGCAATCAATGACCTCGGTTATACGAACATCACATGAACATATGACGAATTTGATGGGTAATTTTGAATATTATGCTAAAAATCCCAATGCTCCGGCATATACTTATCAACAGTTCCCGCAACACTTTGTATGGTGTAAAAAGGTTAAACAGTGGAAAATTAGACAACAAGGATTTGCATTTGGAAGAATGTATTTTGTTAGCCCTAACGCTGGAGAGTTGTACTACTTACGTATGTTACTCACAACTGTTAGAGGTGCTAATTCTTTTGAAGACTTGAAGACTTTAAGTAATGGAGACGTAGACGAGGTGCACAATACGTTTCAAGATGCATGTATTGCACTTGGGATTTTAGCACATGATGGAGAATCGGAAAAATGTCTTCAAGAAGCAGTGGTTATGCAAAATGGAAATCAGCTGAGGAAACTATTTTGTATTATCCTATCGCAATGTAATCCATCAAGACCGGAGGTGTTGTGGGCGAAATTTGGAATGAATATATGTGATGATCTACCACGTAGATTGCGAACAAGGTTTAACATCCAAAATCCAACAGATGAACTGGCAATGGATTACGGATTATACCTGTTGGATCAACTGCTTCAACGATCTGGAAAAAAACTAGAAAAATATGAATCAATGCCGAGACCAAGACATGATTGGGGTCAAATAGTAGGTAACAGATACATTTGGGACCATAGACAACTTCAGTTTGCATTAAGTGATTCGGTGATTCAGTCAGATATTGAGAAATTGAATGTCGCTCAACGTTCGGCGTACAATGCGATAGTGGATTCTGTGAATGATCGCAATGGACGAATGTTTTTTCTGAATGGGAGTGCAGGGACTGGAAAAACTTTTTTGTACAACACAATAGCAAGAAGATATCGTAAAGATGGAAAAATAGTCTTAACTGTTGCTTCATCTGGTATCGCTTCACTACTTCTTGATGGAGGTCGAACGGCACATAGAACTTTTAAGATTCCATTTGAAGTCCAAGATGATAATAGTATTAGTATTAGTAAAGACTCGGATTATGCCCAGCTGCTGAAAGAAGTAAGATTGATCATATGTGATGAAGTTTCAATGCAACATAGATTTTGTGTGGAAGCAGTTGATCGCCTACTACGAGATATTCGCAGTGATGACAGACACTTTGGAGGTGTAACAGTCGTCTTGGGTGGAGAATTTAGACAGACTTTACCAGTGGTCTCGAATGCAAGTCGAGAACAAACTGTTGGAGCATCTATAAGAGGTTCATTGCTTTGGGATTACATTACTGTCTTGACGTTAAACCAAAATATGCGATTGGAGCAGGAACCGGAAAATTTGGAGTTTGCTGACTACTTGCTTGAGGTAATGAAATTTCATTGAATAAAACTATATTTATCGTATACATAGTTATTTTAAATCCGATTAATTGGTATGTAGATTGGAACGAACCCTAAAGAGGTTGTTAATCTGCCATCGACAATGGGTAGATGTCAAAACATGCATGAGCTAATATCTTCGGTGTATCCTCTGTTGGTAATGGACGAACCAATGTCTCCCAAATACTTAACCGAGAGGATCATTTTATCTCCACGTAATGAAGACGTCCATAAGATTAATATGGATGCATTAGAAAGATTACATGGGGAGACTTACACGTATTTTGCTGCTGACAAAATGATTCGGGATGATCATGGAAGGGATTCGGATTTTACAACTGAATTTCTCAACAATTTAAGTCCACCAGGAACACCTCCATTTAAGCTAGACCTCAAAGTTGGATGTCCCATTATGTTGCTGAGAAATCTGGCACCGAAAGAAGGCCTTTGTAATGGTACAAGACTGGTGGTGACGAGGTGCGGACGACACGTGATTGAAGCTAAAATCATAACTGGAGAAAAAGCTAGTGAAGTAGTATTCATCCCTAGAATAACTTTTCAACCTTCAGCTTCAGAGCTAAACATACAAATGGAAAGACGTCAATTTCCCATACACGTTGCATATGCGATGACTATTAACAAATCCCAGGGACAATCGGTGAAGTATGTGGGAATTGATTTACGTACTCCAGTATTTAGTCATGGTCAACTATATGTCGCATTGTCCAGGTGTACTGCTGCATAGAGAATTACTTTATTATTTCCAAATGAATCAAATGTGTCTTTAGATCCAGTAACAAAAAATGTAGTGTATCCTGAAGTATTATTGTAGAATTTGATGCTTCTTTTAATTTTAAAAGAAGTAATGGTACATGTAATTTTTAATATTTCTTTAGATTGGATGATTTTATTAGTTTGTTACTTTAGTATTTGGTGAAAAACAAACTCCCAGCATAAAATATCCTCAAGGCTTGCACCAATCCGTATTTGGTGAAAACACGACTAAAATTAAAACAACAACACGCCGAAGGCGTACGAGAGGTTGAGACTAGAGGTTGATACCCTAGTAATTATCTATAGAGGACATATACTCTTACATGTAATAGACAGGGTTAATCCTGTATGTATACGATGAGACATATTCGGTGGTCAGCCATATTTCTAAGAACTAGATCTTGCACGACAGAGTGAAAACAGTGAGAGCTTGTTCTTTTTGGGGAAAAGGAAACTATATTGGAAAAACTAGGTGGGTTTACAGCACGGGATAAATCCCTCTCCATCACTTGTGCAAACGACAAAGACCTAAAAAGCCAATAACAACACAAAGTACTCACTATCCATATCCACGATCAAATGATCTTGAATTTAATCTTTTGCATTTTTTAATCGCCTTTTCTTCATACCTTTATACAATTTTATTACCGTTTTAAGCTTTCCTTCGATCCTTTATCTAATTAAACCTTTTCATGTCTGTGTAACAGGGTTGTGACGCATTTGGAGCTCAACTTGGTGGTCGGAGTGGTTTTACCTGACACACATTTGTTGTTCCTCAATCTTTCCTACTATTAATTAGCCTTGTTTATCTACAAATCTTTCTTTAATATGTCTGACAATTTTCTCTTCTACCAATATTAGCTATTTATTTTAATTCTCTCTTTCTCACGCTTATGGAAACTTTAGTTGCTGGCAGCCTAAATCTATGATTAAGTTATCCAAATCTCAGAATCCATGGAACAAGTGTCTCACATTCACAAAACAAAAAATCGGTGTTTTTAACCTATGATTAAATTATAAAAGCACACAATCGCTTTTGGTTAAAAAACACGGTAGGTGAAGAAGTATGGCTTCATATATTCTACGAGAAACAACCTTTGTGGTCATTGTTATACTATTGATCACAAAGAGCAAGACTGTGAAAGGATTGCAAATTTTCTTCTCCAACAAAAAAGAGGCTACCTGTCTACTAACTCTGTCATTTACCCACCGTCATGGTCCAACCTGGATAATCGTGGAATGCGAGTCACAGCCCTGTGCATCAAACACAACTTGAAGTTGTTCCAGAAGTGCATACAGAGAATGAGAACCAACATGCAATAGTTCCGCATGTCATAAATGTAACAAATACACCACAAGCAGGGGACTCCAACAATGCTTCTCAAATTCAACACTCGCAGTTATCAACTTATCAGTTATCAGCATCAAAACATTCAGCTGAGTTGGTCAATCCGGCAGACAACACGATGGTCCCAGTCACGAGCATTGATTATGACGCCCAAGGTATGATAACAGTTATTAATAGTAGAAGGGAGAGAGAGAACAGCTTTGCAAGAAGTGGTAAGAGGATTAGATTAGAAATGGGGGAGTCTAGGAAGAGTTTGGTTCCTAATCATCAGATTAATCAAAATAGCTCTGATAGTCTCCAAACAAATAATCAAGACTCGGCTCTCTATGATTCCCTAAATAGAGAGTCAGGAAGTCACATGAATCTGCTTAGAGCCTATCTTGCAATGGGAGAATTTGATATCACAGCTGATGATTTGAATGCTCATAATGAAGATCCAGACAAGATACATGAAGCCATAGCTTATAAGGAACCCATTCAATCTCTCATTCAGCATTTTGAATCAAATCAGTAAAGTTACCATCCCTCTGATTCCATCTGAAAATACACATGTAATTTTGGATAATCAATCTCAGACGCCTAACTCTCAACAGTCTTACCATGGAACAGTGTCAGATCAGAACCGCTCTCCGGGGAAAAGCTCCAAGTGCTGATCACCAGGTAACTTATAAAACTATACCCATCTCTGTTTCAATTTTGCTTCCTAATTTTTCAATGTCCTGCATGTTAGTTTTATTGCAATTAAAATTGATCATCATAACATATGAAATTGCTTGGGTGGAATGTTCAAGGCTTTGTAGCCAAAGACACTAGAGATTACTTAGCAGACATAATTAGGGAGCATGACCCACATTTAATTTTCCTTTCCAAAACAAAAATAGAAGATTCAGACAGGGCTAAAATTTCTGTTACAAAGATTTCAATACCCTAAGAGTTGGATAGTCAACTCAGTAGGCCTCTCAGGTGGTTTAATTCTTCTTTGGAAAAATGGTTTTCCATGTGAAATTGTGTCTTCTGCTGACAATGTGATACATATCCTAATAAAATCAGACTGATCAAAAGAAGAATGTTTACTGTCCTGTGCTTATGATCTGAGGGAAAAACCAATGGGATTTTTTGAAAAATCTGAGTGAAAATGTGTACCAGCCATGGCTTACTTATATCAGAGAAAATATCAGGATCATTGGGGTGACGCCACATCAACAAAACCATTCTTCTTTATACTAGGAAGAATTGATAACTCAGTGTCGTTTAACCTTAAAAAGCTACTATTACCTACATACTAAATTGGATAATTTAGTATTACATTAAGTTGTTTACGCAATCAATGACATAAGAGAAGAGGGGTATTCTCATTATCCTTTTAGTATTCATTGTACATCATCAGATGCAAACACCCTTACGGCCAAGGCATTACATGCCAAAAGAAACATAAAGATGCTACATATTGTAATACATTGCTATACTAAGAAATGCTGCTGTACTTGATATTTAAGGAAATTAGTGTAGTCTCATCTTATAATTATCTATAGAGGAGGACATATAGCTCTTACATGTAATAGACAGGGTTAATCCTGTATCTATACGATGAGACATAATCGGTGGTCAGCCATATTAGTAAGAACTTGATCTTGCACGACAGAGTGAAAACAGTGAGAGTTTGTTCTTTTTGGGGAAAAGGAAACTATATTGGAAAAACTAGGTGGGCTTTACAGCACGGGAGAAAGCCCTCTCCATCACTTGTGCAAACGACAAAGACCTAAAAAGCCAGTAACAACACAAAGTACTTACTACTAACTATTTTCCTATATAAAGCAAGCAGTTCCTATTGTATCGAAGCAAGCAGTTTGTGATCAGCAACTAGAGGGATCAAAACCGATACGATGATTCCCCATGGTTTGATCTATGACGATCCTTGTGTGCTGCTGAAATATATTCCCTATGATGTTCACGCCACCATTTTTTGATGCAGAACCAAACCCGAAACAAACTGCTTTGACATCCGGGACATAACTCCATATGCTATACGGCAATAACAGCATTTTAGCGTCACTCCCGTTGAAGGTGAAAGTAACAGTTGGTGAGTCGGCGATATCATCCTCGATTACCTTGTAACATGGACGCCTGCCAAGAATCCTATAGGGCGATCCCCAACCCATTGCATTAGCATAACCAAGGAACAGTTTTTCCAATGCAATGTATATTGGATCCGGAAGATCAGTTGTGGTCGCCCCTGAGTCAATAACCATTTTAATAGGGAAACTCGTCTCCGCAAGCTTTTGACCCTGAACCTCTATCCCCGTCACTACCACCCCATAGTCTTGGCCGGGATGATAATAGTCATCTATCATCGGTGTGTAAAAAATATCACGGGACACTTCACTTTCCCCGAAGATAAGATCAGCTGAAACACCATCTAGGCCCACTCGTCTATCTATAAGACAATATGAGAATTTATTAACAGAATAATTCTCTTTCAGAAATGTATAGAACGACCTTTTGCCCCTGCTCAGTGCTAGTGATCCATCAATGTCATGAAATCCAACGTCTGCGTAAGAACAACCGACAGGCACATTTTGAAACTTTTTTTCCCTCGGCTCATCATCATCACCTCCACCATTTTGAATCTGCAACGTGAAGGTTTCGAGTGCCAGCACGGAATGAGCGAAATTACCATTTGAGTATCTGGACTGCAGTGTACACTCACTTGTCCTGCACCTAGCTGGCCATGAGCATTTTCCGCATGGGAGCTTGTTATATGATGCCGAATTGTGGTGATTGAAGTAGGTTGGCTGTGAACAACTTACCAAATCGCAGTCATGACACCGAACCCACGAATCTGAGTGGCCGGTATCGATGTTGAGCATCATAGTTTGACTTGGAGTACCAATGTCGATTTCCGAATAATACTCATATGAGTATGACTGGTAAAGGACGGGCGAGGAGATATAGTCTTTCTTTGATATTTTTTCTCTAGGTGTGGGAAATTTATGTTTTACGGCGATCTTTAATGAAAAATTCTTGTGTAGACCACTAGGTATACTCTCAGTTAGATCAACAGAACGTGACTGTAAGGAGACATGGACAAACGAGAATAAAATAACCATACATAACCAGGTGCTTGACATGTTTAATTAGCACGGGAGATGATGATTAAGTGGTGTTGTTATTTGGATTGATAGGTGTCATCGTTTTTATAGTTGATGATTATGGTGGATAGCTCATGTAATTGAGATTGGATTTTTCTTTTCTTGAAAGAGTAATGGGACGGGATGTTAGATCAGTCGTGTAATTGAGATGATAGGTGGTAGATGGATCATCCTAATTCTCACTCGCATTCTTGGTTTGGCACCGGGCCGGGTCGCCTATATTTATTGTATAAAGAACTTAAATATGTATTATATTTGTGCCCGTGCTTCGCACTGGGCATTTTTTTCTTTCGAATGGTGTGCGCCTGTTTTGTCCTGTGACAATGTTTTTTTTATTTGGTGTGTGTGGGACTTCGCCCCGCCCCATATTTTATAATGGTAATTTTTGATTTGATCGCAGGGAACGATTTAAAAACCGAAACAGAAAATACACTGCTTTCAAAAAAAGAAATTATAAAAGCACACAATGCATGTTGCCTAAGAGACCAGATCCAAACACCCAGAAGACCCCAACTTATAGAACCACTTTCATATATATATAGCCCCGGTCCAGGCACACCACCTAAAAGCTGGTGAAAAACCACTATCATCAAAATTATAATGCCTCCATCACTGAAATGCCATTACCCATTATGCTTACAATCTTGACCATCGGCAATGGGCCAATGACCTGTATGCATATATCTTCTCTGCTCTTTGACCAATGTAAGATTTGTATGGTGACTGCGATTTTTTCACAGGAACATATGCATTTTGCTGCTGATAATTTTTTGTGGTTATTAAGATAAATTTTGGCATTTCTACGATCAAAAATAGGTATTCTTTGAGAGATGGGTTCACGGATGCCTTACGTTAAGCTCAGTTTTTGGTATAAGTTTTAATTTTATACATAAAGGATTTTTGAACAAACATGATAATCACATCATAAGCATAGTTGTATTAGGAAGGGTACCTGACGATGCCATCTCATTGAATCCAAGATGTCCAGCAAGAACACCCGTAAAATAAAATACCTTGAGAAACTCATGTTAGTTTCTCCTTCTTGACCTTTTGTGTAATGAAATAATAAAAATTCATATACCTACAGTCAGAGACTGGTTAAAGGTACGAGGCTACGACTTGTGGTGTTTCGGATGATAACGCCCAAAGGGTTCACCGTACTAAACCACGTGTTTTCCTAATAATCGGTGCCAGGCGATGCAATAATGTTGTGCACGTGTGTGTTTGTGTTCGTGCTTTCAGAGATTCAATACAAAATAAAACCCACTGACATGGAATTCGTGAGTGGAAATAATTTTACCTCCCGTACCAGACGGGCGACGAATCAGTTGTAGTCGACTCAGGCCACCGACTCCTACGTCAGTGTACGAACCTGAGGGGCCGAGACAGTATCGTAACTGTCGTCCTTCCCTGCAGCAGTTTTTTTATTTAATTTTAACCCTTCCTTAGGGTTTTAAAAATAATAAAGTCCAAAGATAAAGTCCAAAAAAATGTCCAAAAATAAAAAAAAATTACAAAAAATAAAATCCTATTTACAGTTTCTAAAAATAAAACAAAATAACTATATACAAAATCTTCTTCTTCACTCCTTTTGGATTCCTCTTTTCTTTCTTTTTTTGGCGGTACTTTCCTTTTATAGGACTTTTTATTTCCTTGTAGCTTCGCTCCAAATCTGAAAAGAATCAAAAAATACCAAAGGCGTAAAAGAGAATAAAAAATAAAAAAATAAAAAAAATCTAAAACCTAAAACCTAATACAAATCCGCGTCGGCGGCGCCAAAAATTGATGTGGTTGTAGAACTGGTAAGTAAAGTTCGTTCAACTCGGACTTGTAAAGAATAATTTGTAGACTTATAATAAAAATAGAAAATATATATACAAAAGGTTGTCATAGTATCGAGAGGTACTGAGACTCAGGATTCCACCAAATTCCATTCATGTGACTAAAACAATAATTCCAATCAATTATAGCTCAAATATTAAAAATATGGACTCTTATTCTTTGCCAAAAATAGATTCCGAAAGTAATGGCTGTAAATCTAAAGCATGGGACATCAAAACACTTAAGCTAAGCATGACCCATCAATTGAAATCACAACCAATCAAGATAAATGATAAATCAATTCAATTTTAGTGCAAAAAGTCATATAAAGAATTAATAGAATTACCACAATGATGAAAAAAGGCTTCCTCCGTCGTCCCAGTGTTGGGGTTTATCTCCTCATATCAAAAACATATTCAAAAGATTGAATCATGGCTTAATAGGTGTTTTTATTGAAGAATAATATGAAACAGGAGATTACAAAGAATTATGAATTGTTGTTTAAGAACGATAGATTGAGTCTGTTGTTGATCAACGATATTTCTTTCCGACTATTCTATGCGTCTTATGTTCTTCAACTACTTCTTCAGCAGCATCAGCAGGTATGATTCTCTGCAACTCCTCCTGCAGATCCCTGTGGCCTCCTAATCGACCCCAAACTCCCGACCGACCTTCTATATGACCCAACCAATCTATTTATATCAAAAAGACCGATTAAATCTCTCCAAAATCTTCCAAAATCTCTTCCTTTCTCTTCACGGCAAAGTAGCGGCAATTTCTTGTTTTAGAATTTCTACGCGTTTCTGAGCTTTCCTTTTGATTCCAAACTCTTCCTTAGATAGATACAAATCTTTTGGAAGGTTTATAGAACTTTAATCTCTCTAAAATTTCCTAAAACAGGTCAAACACGTGACTTTCCTTTTCTTTTTTTTCTGTTGTGATAAAAATCTGTCGATTGAGCCCAGTTTAATCGAGTTCAACACCCATATTAGATTCCTAGACCCATAAGGAGTCTATCCTATGAAAATCAGAGGTTTAGTCGACCTCAAACTCCTCCAAATCACGCCCACCAAAACTGCCAATAAATGGGACATTTTTCCCGCAAAAATTAGAAT
>NW_020627263.1:52554-75121 GCF_003573695.1 Papaver somniferum | reverse complement strand
GAATGTGAAGGGGAAAGGTTACCCCTTATCCAGTGGTCGCCCCTTATCCGCTTTTGGAGTCCGTATAACACTTGTCCCTTGGGTGCCTTTAGTAATATTTATGGGATGTTTTCAACACTTTTTTCGGGGTTCCTCCGGGGTATTTCTGGGGTGTCACTGGTACGTCTTCTACGGAGGTTCAAATGCCACGTTTTGAGCTAATTTCGCCGCAAAAGCTTATTTCTCCAAAAAAACCTACAAAGAGATAAAATACCAAAATAATACAAGTATGGGTACTAAAAATATACAAAATAGAGATAAAAATAGACACATAAATGCGTCTATCACTTACCAGCACATATTTCGAGAAATATGTAAGCGAGTTAGACTCATCTTGAAACAATAAATTGTTCCACATATTCAAAAATTATCAAACACAATATGTGCGCCCCAATTCTTTTTCCATCCTCACCGCATTTACTAGGGCTTCTTGGTGAGGCTGCACTTTCAACACAATTAGGTTGTGTTGAGGTGAACAAAATCTTGCTCACCACAGGTATTCGGAAAAAAATCATGCACGGACTCTAGGAATTTAACAACTTCCTCGAAACCTTCAATAGATGTTCCATACCTTTTTAAAATGTTATCCCTTGTCGAACTCTTGTCTGGTAGATCCTTCTTAATAGTACTCGTTGCTTGATTGGTTTTCTTTGGTACCCATTTCTGAGTAGCTTTTGGAGCAACGTATTTCTTTTTCTCCCCAATATAATTATGAAACTTCTTGGGGGGAATACTTGAAAAACTGGAATTATGAGACACAGTTTTTCTCCAGTTTGGAACATCAGATCTTGTCATCTTAACAGAATCAAATCTGGTTTTATCTCGTTTAAGAAATCTGCAATTCCTTTGGAAGTGACCTGGTTTTCCACAATAAAAACAATGTTTAGTAGAAAGGAAAAAGTTATGTTTAGTGTTACCTGAATGTGTATGTGCTTGCTTTGGAACTTGACATGATTTCCTATTTTCGTTATCAGCAGTTGATAGAGATGCTTTATTTTTGTCAACCGTGGAAGGTTTTGGTTGAGAAGAATATTTAGTTTTGACATATTTTACCTCTTTGCAAATACTAGGAGTGTCTATTCCTTCATAGGCAGTCCTCATGTATCATGATAAATTCTACATGCTCCCAGTATCGAGGTTAATTTATCTTAGCTGCTATTTCTAGACAAAATCTCTTTTAAGCTCGAGTTTTCTTCTTCCAAACTTTTGACCTTTTCAAGCGCAATAACTAGATCATTCTTGGATGATTCACATTGAAATTTGAGATCTTCTCGTTCCGAATCAAATAACAAGTTCATCTCAATGCTCTCCAAGTTATCTAGCTTTGCTTGAAGAATAATTTCCCGATCACGAGCTTCGGCAATTTATTCTTTAAGCTTTCGTATTTCGTTGAGATAATCTCTTACACCACTAGAATCAAGTTGGTTTTGCAAGTATTTATTCCGACTACGAAGTCTGTCATATTTAACTTTCTCACTGAAAATGGTATTTTCAGCTTTCGAGAGTTTTTGATGACATTCCATAAGAAGATTATTAGCAACTGGATCCACATGGAACACTTCTTCATCAGAATCAGAATCAGTATCCGAAAGAATTTTTTCAGAAGCTAATGCAACCTCGCCTGCGTACTCTTGGGTATTATAATATTCAGGTCCATCATCAAGAGTAGGCAAAGCTGCTGTATATGCCGATTTTCTACGGCTCCAGCTAGGACATACTGAAGACAAGTTCCCGAAACCACGATATAACATTGTACATCATCATTAGAAGATGTTGTAATTTTAGAAAAACTATTTTTCCTGTCTCTCAAGAATTTTCTAAATTATCGTGAAGTAACATCCTTAGAATCTGGCGAACCAGAATTATTCTTAGAGGATTCAGAATTGTTTACAGCTTTAAGAGAAATCACCTTTTTTCGAGATGCGTGTTCATTATCAAAGATCTTTAACTTTTCATCAAGATTATTTTCGAAGAGTGTAGAAAGATTGTTTGCTTCTTCAATGGCATGTTTCTTAGACTCGTATCTTGATGGTAGAGACCTGAGAATTTTGCACTCAATATCTTTCTCAGGAATAGTTCTTCCTAATGAATATGAGGTGTTAACTATTTGAAAAAGTCTTTGGTCAAACAAATCAAAGGTTTCTTAGACTCGTATCTTGATGGTGATGAAGATCGATAGGTTGCTGAAATGAATTAGTTGCTGGACCTGAACTGTTTTTGAGGTAATTTATCTTAATTGAAGTATTCTGAGTTGAATTGTTTTGATTTCAAAGTTTGTATGATTGTGAATTGAACTGAGATTGATAAAGGTATGGATTTGGAGTGAACTGGTGTTGCTTTGAGTTAAGGGAAAGAACAATAATTGATGTTGGAGTTGTAATTAGTGTAATTGGTAAAAACTGGTCTATTGTAGCAGGTGTTAGTACTGAACTGAAGATAATTGAATTGGTGATTTAGGGACTAAGATTGAGGCAGGTGGTATGTGATATAGTTGAGTGTTACTCAGCTAATAATGGTGATACGAATTATGTGTTGCAGTGGGAAATGTTGTTTCTAGTGAGGACATGAATGAAACTGAGATATGCTTTAGAGGAATGCTTTGAAGTTTCAATGGATATCAGTGGCTGTTAGAGACATACTGTTGGTGGCTGGTATTGTTTATGTTGGCTCTAAAGGGTGCATAACAGCTAGTGGTATTGTAATGAAGCCACAGGGTTAGTGATGAAAAAGTTGTTTGAGATGTTGTATTGAATGGGTTAAAGTGATAATGATGCTGCTGTTGGAGAGTCAGGTTGAGTGTTGAAGGTGTAACTGAGATGATAGTTGTGGGACTATAGTTAGTGTTTGCTGTGAAAGCCTAAAACTGCAACTACATGTAATCTTAGCTTGTAAATTAATTATGAAGTTCACCTGGATTGATTATATCTCAGTGATGAAGTTAATGTGAATAAATATTGTAGAATAATATGATAAAGAAAAAGAATATGTTGTAGGAATTGAAGCTGTAATAGTTTAGGCCTTGTGTTGATTTGTTAGTCAGATGTCAGACTATTCTGTTTAGCTGACTGAGACAGATGTAACCTGACTTACCTGAATCAGTCTTGTTGATGGAGTTGACCCATTGAATCACCCGATTTGACTCAGTTAGTTGACTGAGTTAATCAGTTGACCGATTTAGACCTTGACCGATTGACTTGACATTGACCCTTTAACTAACGTTGACGGTTAGTGACTGTTAATTGACTTCCTATGACCAGACGTTGACCGTTGGTTGTCCCTAGTGGACCAGTCCTTGTGTAATGGGCTTGTTTAGTGAACTTGGGCTTAGGTTTTTTGGACCCCTTATGGTCCGAATTGACCTTTGGTTTCTTCTACAAGATTGTAGATATTCATAAGACATATCTGATGGAATATATAATCAACATAATTGAATTAGTAAACCTTTATATATGCTAAAGAAAGATAATGAAAAGGTGTATAACCATAGTGGGCATAGAACCATTATATACTTCACTTAGCTTATAACCAGAGAATTATATGAGATTATTTTATGAGCCTTGTGTGAGACTTTTTGCTAGATTCTTAGTCTTCTTTTGTGATTAACAGTTGGTCTATATTAACAACGATCGATTAAAAGGATGAACCAGTGGATCATGGATCTCGAGGTAGGCGTGGCTTGTCAGCAAAAGAGGTGGGAACACTTTTAACTCTTTTGAAACCATTGTTTCTTTTAAAAAAGTTTATGTTTTACAAACTCATGCATTGTCTATTTGTGCATTTCATACATTGTTTAGGTTTTATTATGATTGTTCTGTTGATTCTTTGAATCTTTCCATGAATTGGAAAGGTCTTGTAATGTTTGTTACTATGAATTGTTATTGGAAATGAGAATTTCCACGTGTGGTATATATGATACGCTCCTTCATTTATATCTACATGAATTCAGCTTTTATGCTTATTAGGTGTGGAACAACCCGGCATCAATATAGATATGTAGGTGTGAAAATCCCGGCATCACTAGTATATATTTTTTGAAGAAAGAGTTTGTCCATATACATTGTTTGTGCTTTTCCAGTGACTTAGTCACTTTGATGTTTGGGAAAACATGAATTGTTTTCCAAATCTTACTCATGATTTCTTTAAAGTTAAATGTTATTCCTGTTGGGCACCCATTTTACGGATGATGTGCTCACCCATTCCCACTTTCAGTTTGAGATTCGGATCAGAGTTGCGCAACGGAAGCTTCAAGGAGTTGACTCCGTTAATTAGTTAACTTCTGTTATGTCTATATGTTGTATATAATATTTGTAAACCAAATGAGTATTGCATATGTATCATTTGAGAGAAGTTCTTGTATATATATATTTCTGAGCGAGGCTAGTTTTGGGTTAAGTTTTATAGCAGATTTCTTAATTGAATGCTTAAGTATTTGTTGTAGATTTGTGGTCCCTTTTTATTTAGTTAATCTCTTGGATTACTCAGATGCTAGCTTCGGGACGCTACAGTTTTGGTATCAGAGCTCACTATTAGATCTTATATGGGAAATGATAGAAATTAGCCGGTGCTAGTTAGTGAAATAGGTTAGTTTGAACTGGGTAAGGTTGTGAGATAAATCTTAATCACTAAAAACTATCTATGGTTAAAAGAATTATTTGATTGATTGATTTGTTTGTTTGTTTGTTTGTTTGTAATGAAGTAAAAATTGTACAGTACACCAATAGATTTAGCTGATATGGATTTGAGAATAATTGATCTAAATAGTATGAACAGGTACACAATTCAATACTAAAAATAGTGAGATTAGTATTATTGATAAATCTTGAAAGTCACATATATACTTTTTAAGCACCTTGACTTATATGTAGGGTCAATAATTTATTATCACATAAATGTTAATGATACCTTTGGGACTCAATAATAATTGGAAGACTAGTTAGAATAAGAGTTCGACCATCGATGTTAATAATAAAAATATTATTATAATAATTATAGGATAATAACAACAAAATGTAATTTTTATTAATAGTACAACTTAAGAATTATTTAGCAATAATATAAAATTTAATTATGATTAACTTTTATCGGCGTAAGAAAATAAATGTTATAATGATAATAAAATATTAATACCAAATGATTATGACAAATTGTTAGTGGTTATTTACTTATATCCGATCACATAATGAAATAAACAAATAGATACATTGAAGATAATATGTAATAATTTAGATAACTAAATTGTTTAAAATGTTGTGAACTATTTATATTTTTTACAAAATAAATTTTAAAACTTACACCAATTGCGATAAAATTTTAGAGACTAATTAATTTTAATAATTGTATTTTTAAATTTTATGAAATAAATTATTAATTAATTGTGTTTTTATAAAATAATTAATTTTTTACAAAATAAATTTTACACCAATTGTGTTTTTTGAATACTATTAATTTTAGTAAATTAATAATTAGTTAATCCAGCACTGGGGAATAGTGAAGGTTGTGTTTTCTCTGTTCGTAGGAAGGCATTGTTGGGCTTGGCCAACCTTGAAAGGGAAAATGCATTCAGAGATGACCGATCATAGAAGCTTAGTATAATTCTTTAGGAAACCGATAATTATAAACTCACATAGAAATATTTGTAGGAATCTCCCTTGTAATTAGAGACAAGTATTTTGTAAGATAGAAATTAGCGTAAGAAACTTAGACCTCCATATTTGTTATAACTTGAAATCAACATAGTTGAACCTAGACCTACAAATTTTAGTTGTAGAAAGCCATATAGGTTTGTGCTTTGTTTTATATTGTTTGCGCTTAGATGAGAAATAATATTATTCTATAAGGTGGGGAGTTTTCAAGACTAGAAGGATGGTTTGATTTTCGAGGACGAAAATTTACAAGGTGGAGAGAATGTAAAGACCCTCAAGCTCGTCAACGCTATTAGACTAGTCAAGGGACGTATTAGCCAGTAATAACTCGATTAGATTAACGCGAACGATAATTAATAGGAATTAATTTAACAACGATGTAGATACAAATTTAGTACCGTTGGTTAGATCTCAAAATGTTACGCGAAATGGACTACTCGAACGTGTCATTCGGACACATGACGAAGAAGATATCATCAGATTATTATGAAAGGCAGAATTGTCATTTTAATCTTAACCGCCTGACTTCCCCCTTATCATTTGGTCGGGTTCCTTTAACAATCTCGCTGGCCTTATCCCAAATTGGATCGAGAAGAAATTCATTTCTTCATTTATTTTCTTCTTCTCTCTTCTCTCTTCTCGTTTATTATTTCTTCTTTTGCTCCTCCCCTGTCTTTCATCTGGCGATTTTGGAGATCAAGTAAGAGGAGGAAAATCAAGGGTGGGTTACTGGTGTTGAAGATTGAGTAAGTGTTTTCGATTCTGAATTAGAGAAGAGAATATTTGGGGTGTTGTATTTCTGTAAATAAGTTGGGGTTTTCTGGATTTGAAATTAGGTTTGTATAGAGATGCTGATGATGAGATCGAGTTGATAATGGATGAAAAATAAGTGGGTTGTTGTCTAATTGCTGTTTTAAGATGTTTCAAAGGAGAATCGACGAATTAAGGTTTTGTTTTAATTAGGGTTTCGCTGAGTTCAATTCTGAGATGAATTCAAAGATGATGATTGAGAAAAATAGTAGATGGGTTTTGTTGATGTGAAGAATTACATTTTTGTTGGTGTTTGAATTAGAGAAGTTCAGATTTGGGAATTGAATTAAGGTTTGGTCAAGAACAGATGGTGATGAAGATCGATAGGTTGCTGAAGTGAATCAATTGCTTGAGCTGAACTTTTTTTGAGGTAATTTATCTTAATTGAAGTAGTTTGAGTTGAATTGTTTTGATTTCAAAGTTTGTATGATTGTGAATTGAACTGAGATTTATGAAGGTATGGATTTGGAGTGAACTGTTGTTGCTTTAAGTTAAGGGAAAGAACAATAATTGATGTTGGAGTTGTAACTAGTGTAATTTGTAAACACTGGTCTATTGTTGCAGGTGTTAGTACTGAACTGAAGATAATTGAATTGGCGATTTAGGGATTGATATTGAGGCAGGTGGTATGTGATATAGTTGAGTGTTACTCAGCTAATAGTGGTGATAAGTATTATGTGGTGCAGTGGGAAATGTTGTTGCTAGTGAGGACATGAATGAAACTGAGATATGCTTTAGAGGAATGCTTTGAAGTTGCAATGGATATCAGTGGCTGTTAGAGACGTACTGTTGGTAGTTGGTGTTGTTTGTGTTGGCTATAAAGGGTGCATAACAGGTAGTGGTGCTGTAATGAAGCCGCAGGGTTAGTGATGTTGTTTGGGATGTTGTATGGAATGGGTTAAATTGATAATGATGCTGCTGTTGGAGAGTTATGTTGAGTGTTGGAGGTGTGACTGAAATGATAGTTGTGGGACTATAGTTAGTGTTTGTTGTGAAAGCCTAAAACTGCAACTGCAGGTAATCTTAGCTTGTAAATTTATAATGAAGTTCACTTGGATTGATTATATCTCAGTGATGAAGTTAATGTGAATAAACATTGTAGAATTGTATGATAAAGAACAAGGATATGCTGTAGGAATTGAAGCTGTAATAGTTTAGGCCTTGTTGATTTGTTAGTCAGATGGCAGACTATTCTGTTTAGCTGACTCAGTTAATCTGATTGAGTCAGATGTAACCAAGGTAGTCAATTTCGGATTTCGGATTGTCTCGATCGACACCGAGATACTGGTACAACTTTGTCTCGGGAAAATTCCGTTTTAAAATCTCGGTAAAATCTCGGTTTCATATTTTATATCCTCGTATCGATAATCACTTAAAAGAAACATAGTATTAGTAAATCTGGTCGTTCACCTTCCTCATCATCAACACCAAATAATAATTTTAGCTCAAGAAATTCAAACACAGCAACAAGCAATAATACTAGTGAGTGAATTAATCTTTTTAATTTTTGTACGTGAGATTAGTCCACTCAATTTAAAAAGAAAAAAAATTCGGCCAAGACAAATCAATTCCGACCGAAAAACGCGTTTCCGGCCGAAATTTTCGCAAAGATTTCGTCCGACCGAAATTAACAAAATCGTGTCTTCTTGGACCGAAATCCGGAATTTCGCCGAAATGACCGAAATCGACTACATAGGATGTAACCTGACTTACCTGAATCATTCTTGTTGACTGAGTTGACCCATTGAATCACCCGATTTGACTCAGTTAGTTGACTGAATTAATCAGTTGACCGATTCAGACCTTGACCGATTGACTTGACTTTGACCCTTTGACTAACATTGACGGTTAGTGACCGTTAATTGAATTCCTATGACCAGATGTTGACCGTTAGTTGGCCGTAGTGGACTAGGCCTTATGTAATGGGCTTCTTGTCTAGTTGACTTGGGCTTAATTTTCCATACTTTGATTGTTTGGACCCCTTATGGTCCTAATTGGCCTTTGGTTTCTTCTACAAGATTGTAGATATTCATAAGACATATATAATGGAACATAGAATCAACCTAATTGAATTAATAAACCTTTGTATGTGCTAAAGATAGATAATTAAAAGGTGTATAACGATAGTGGGCTTAGAACCATTAGTCACTTAGCTTATAACCAGAGAATTATATGAGATTATTTTACGAGCCTTGTGTGAGCCTTTTGGATAGGTTCTTAGTCTTCTTGCATGATTAGCAGTTGGTCTATATTAACAAAGATCGATTCAAAGGATGAACCAGTAGATCGTGGATCTCGAGGTAGGCGTGGTTTGTCATCATTAGAGGTGGGAATACTTTTAACTCTTTTGAAACTATTTTTGTTTCTTTTAGAAAAGCTTATGTTTTACAAACTCATGCATTGTCTATTTGTGCATTTCATACATTGTTTAGGTTGTATTATGATTGTTCTGTTGATTCTTTGAATCTTTCCATGAATTGGAAATGTCTTGTAATGTTTGTCATTATGAATTGTTATGGGAAATGAGAATTTCCATGTGTGGTATATATGATACGCTCCTTCATTTATATCTACATGAATTCAGCTTTTATGCTTATTAGGTGTGGAACAACCCGGCATCAATATAACTATGTAGGTGTGGAAAAACCCGACATCATTAATATATATTGTTTGAAGAAGGAGTTTGTCCATATACATTGTTTGTGCTTTTCCAGTGACTTAATCACTTTGATGTTTGGGAAAACATGAATTGTTTTCCAAATCTTGCTCATGATTTCTGTAAAGTTAAATTTCATTCCTGCTGGGCACCCCTTTTAGGGATGATGTGCTCACGCATTCCCACTTTCAGTTTCATAGTCAGATCAGAGTTGCGCAACGGAAGCTTCGAGGAGTTGACTCCGTTAATTAATTAACTTCTTCTATGTCTATATGTTGTATATAATATTTGTAAACCAAATGACTATTGTATATGTATCATTTGAGAGAAGTTCTTGTATATATATATTTCTGAGCGATGATAGTTTTGGGTTAAGTTTTATAGCAGATTTCTTAATTGAATGCTTAAGTATTTGTTGTAGATTCGTGGTGCCTCTTTATTTAGTTAATATCTTGGATTAGTCAGCTGCTAGCTTTGGGGGAACTACATTTTTCACTACACTCGCAAACCATTTGAAAGGCACTATCACTAGTGGTACCATTACATACTATGATACACATAATCAACTTGCCTCGTTCTCTAGCCCACTTATTTGCATCGTCTTTCTCCTTCAATGTCTCCTCGGTTAAATAGTGAAAGGTAGAATCTTTGGTGAGAACTTCATTTGATAAAGGTTGTTCATTCATTATGGGAGGTATATCCTCGATCTAGACAAAAATATAGCCACATTAGTCTAAACGAGATGACAAAATGAAAATATATATATAGGTACGGTTGGTAACGACAGAGGATAAACAAATCGTAACTTAGTTACAATTTGTAACTAAAATCATATATGAACCGTAACACACCTACGGTTTGTAATGGCCCTCTGATAACCAACCGTAAAGACACGAAAATAAAATTGAAAACATACAGAGCTATTTACGGTTGGTAAAAAAAGTAAATAACAAACCGTAACAAGAGTTACGATTGGTCTCGATTCACATATTACCAACCGTAAATAGTGCAGTAAATACTGTCATGCACATGATGAGTTATAATTGGTAACTACATAAGGACATAGTCAACCGTAATGAAGTTACGGTTCGTATCGAAATATTTCCTACCAACCGTAATTGGTATTACGATTGGATTTTTCCCCAAATTGAACCAGTTACGGTTGGTATTTGATACCCTTCAAACTGTAAATGTGAGTTACAGTTGGTAATTAGCTTAATGCCAACCGTAAGTTCTTCTGAAATTTTAAAAATTTCAATTTTTTTACGTACATTAGAGAATTTCGAGCGACAAAAAGCTAATGGGAACTAATTTAGAAGTATGCCTGGTCATTTTTTAGTTACTGGTTCTTCACTTTGTTGGCTAATATCTTCAATTGGTTGATATTGACCTTCACTATGGGTTAAAATATCTCTACCATCTAACAAATACTCCATATCAAGATCTCCATCAAGGGGTATGTAGTATTTGTTTTCTCTACCGTATAGAGATTCACCCATCTCAAATTTGTCACTGGGATCACTCATTTTGGTTGAGTGAATCAAAATCTAGGGTTTCACAAATATTACAAAAGTTTTTTTTTCTTCTCCTCTAAACTTTTTTTTCTTTACTCCAAAAATCTGTTTTTGATTTGTTTTAGAGTAAATATAAGTGAAATTTGATTATCAAAACTAAACTAGATTAGCAACACTAAACTAGTTTATCAACACTAAACTATGTAAGGGTCAATTAGTCATTTTCAATTTTTGTTTTGTAAGGGGCACTTGTAACTACCATGTAATGATCCTTTTTTGTCCTATTCACATGCCGCCGTTCTAATGGAAATTGCCGCCCCTGTAACAGGGTTGATTTCTTTTCTTTTTTTAACTTATCATTGGAAATGAAATTTACACCTTTGGAAACTATCATATGATTAATGAAAATTCAATAGCAGTGATCCAATCACAAAACAGCGACAGAAAAATAAAATTGGATCAAAATCAATCATATTGTTACCTCTTTACCTCCGGCGAACTGAATTTTATTTGCTCTTCCAAAATCAATAATATGTCTGAAACCCTAAAATCAAACCATACCCACTTTCCCCAATTGATAAAATAACGAAAGAAAAATTGAGTGTAGTATGGTTCTTTACTGGCTGTCACCACTTTTTCCACTAACTCGTCAAAGGACCGTGATTTTCTCTTCATCAAATTTATAAACAAAAATTTGCAAATGTATCAGTAATAAAAACGAGAACCAAAACCCTTTCCAGCAGCGAGTATCGGGTAGGATAGGAGACAATATTAACTTTCAAAATAGGACATAGATTTTACTCTGACATGTCTGCTCCTTGCACAACCCACGTTAAGGTGGACAAGTACAGTAGAAACTCTTTAAATTAATGCTCGTTAAATTAATTATCTCTTTAAAATAATAATATTTGATGATCTCAACTAGACTTACACAAACTAAAATTTAACTCGCTAAATTAATAATCTCTTAAAATTAATAGATTTCTTGGTACAAGAGCTATTGATTTAAAGAATTTCTACTATATCCGTAATACAACATCATGGCAAAAAGAACGAGAGATTGTCTCTTCACCGACCGTGACACATACCCTATAGTCTAAGCTAGTCATTCGCTTTAGCCACGTGTAGCCATCTCTGAAAATCAATCCTAGCCATAGATTCGTTAAGCCAATGGTCACAAATCTAGGGTTCTTTGGTAACACACCTACCAATATATCATCTCGTCATATAAGAAACTGACTAAGTCACGGACATTTTACTACTTTAGTGGGTCGGACGGAATTGTTAACGGTATAGCCATTAAGTAAAATATGAAAAAAATGTAGTCATTTTATTAAATGCATTTCCCTACATGGATATTTTTTAATTTTCCCATAAAATAACGCATTAAGCATCACATATGAGAATTTTCAGCTGATTGTTTTCCACTAACTGAAAATGACTTTGGGAATTGCAACATAATAAATTCAACTACAGACTTCTTGACGTACCTTAGAGCAATTCTTACTGAAATAACAAACCAATCTTTTTGTGCAGCCAGGTGAATCGCCAAACTAAACTGACTTTTTCATTATGGTAAAGCATTCAGCGTGTGATAACTAAACGCACGAGCGCAGGAAACACGCTAGCGTACATATCTAAAGCGCCAATGTTGGAAGGAAAAATACTGGCGCTCAAAGCTTCAACGTGACGCTTGAACGCAGGACGCTGGCGTTTATAGCAAAAACGTCAACGGGTATGCTTTTAAAATTCAAAATTCACTTTTTACTTCAATAAATTACCATTGATTTCAAACAATTCACTCACACCAAAATTAACTTGAATTTTCTCTTCTAAAATCTATTTCTCAATGGCTGAAAAGACGATCGCACTTTTTTGCGCTGCAAAACTTGAAGCTGCTGTTTCTAAGATATGTAGGAGTTTTAAAAAGATTGAAAATTGTAAGAGGGAAGTGCAAGTTTTTTAAGTTGCTCCAAGAAAATGTTCCGCTAAAAGGTAAAGAAGAGCTCCAGTTTTGAAAGTTAACAACAAAGATTTTCAAAAACAAAGGCGAAACTGTCAAAGAGCGCGTTGAATGGAAGATACGTCAAATGAAGATAAACAGGAGGCCAAAACTTTTACTGAATTTTTTATTGAAGTTGTTTAGTACGTTTTATTATTGCCTAAGTTTATATCTTATAAAAGAATTGGCATCATTGAATGAAAATAGATTTCCACTTAAGATTAAGAGAAATTTATTACAATTTAAGATCGGTTTTACTAGTAAAAGTTATACCAATACATAAGTCAGGCCTTCTGAATAGTTTTACCAAGAAACATAAACAAGTTTATGAGCGGTTATACTAAACACACATATTGGTAATTGAAAATAGATTTGTAATGAATAACAATACCAATAAGCCTAGCGATTTCCCTTTCGATCCACAAACGAGTTTGTGAACTTATTTCCTTTAAACGAATGTAAATATTGTTTCCTATGATGAAATCTTCACTCATGCCCATACATAATCACAATAGCACTCATACGATTATGTCGATGTCTTATATACAAATTATAATGGTTAAGCAATAAATCTCGTATTGTATTCCTTAATACTATCTCTAACTAGAGTATCATACACAGCTTTTGCAGTTTCGTTTTCAATATGCACGACTTGAAAGATACGTTAGGGAATGAAACAGTTCAAGTCAAATATTACTAACCTCAAGAGGAAGGATGATGTTGCCGTTGTAGCTCCATACTTCTTCGCAATCTTCAAGTCTTCATGTAGTACTTGTAAGTCTCATATCCTAATAATTTCAAGCTAACCTATACGAAGTTGACTCTATCATATAATCAAGCGACTCTTTAAATGAGTTTTGATTAACTAAAATATGACAATCAAACTTGACATACAAACGCTTGGTGGGTTCAACCGAGCAATGCTCTAACAGAATCCTATAAAAGGAGGTCTAGTCCATGAGATTTTGATATGAGTTCTCACGGAAACTCTCATTAGAGATGTGAGGAATTCATTCCACCTCTTGGGGCGGATGTGAGAGACCATTAATGGTAAAAGGAGAACATTATTATGGCGCTTACGAAATACTTATCGATGTTGGAAGATAAGTCGTTATGGAGAATTCATATGGAGATGTTGGTAAGACATCTTGTTGGGATAAAAATGTTCATGATAATCTATGTCAGGGTGTGCAGAAAAAATCGTCTGTTTGTGATTGATAATGTGGTAAACGTTATCTCGTATGCGTGAAGACATTACAAAAAAAAAAATCTAGCACAACAAATCTACACTAGAGAAGATAACAAGAAGATGCAACCTATTTTCTTAAGAAGATACTTTACTAAAACAATGTATCCCCTCCGGAAATCCTAGAGTGATTAGATCAAACATTCATTGGATACCTCCCCTTTTAAATATTCTTACTATGAACTATGATGGTTCCTTCCTTAATGTTGATAATACACGGGTATTGGACTAATTATTCGTAATCATGCAGGTATCCAGCAAGCGTCTCGGTGCAACCATTTGAAGACAACTAGAAGTACAGAACATCCAAAATGTATGGGTCTGCGGGAAGTAGGAAAATGGGCTAGAGACATAAGAGTTATGTTTGAGCTGGATTGCAAAATAGCAGTACATCCCGTTAATAAACACCACTGCTCTATTGATCGAGACTTTTCAATTTAATTTAGGATATTATGTCAGTACTTAAGAGTCGTTCCTTTTGGTAATGTCATTGTGTGTCAAAAGAGAGAAACAACGTAGCAGATGCTTTTCCAAGTTAGTTAGAGTTGGTAAAATTACTCGGTCTTGGTTTAATTCTGGTCCTACTAAGATCACATCTATGTTGCACGAAGATGCAATACATGTATCTGTTTTGCCTTGATGCAATGAAATTTATTTTGTTTCAAAGAGAAAAGACAAAAACAAGCAAACAAACAAAAGCTAGAGGGTCGGTCTAAAGGCTATGAATATCCAGTTAAAGATATTTTTAACTCTGTGTCTATTAATCACTAATAACAAGGGTTGTACATGCCCGTGCAAATGCACGGGCAAGTGCCATAATATTGCTCCCTGCTTTTTGCTTACTAAGAAACTGAAAAAAAAATTGGTTTGATAAAATTATGGGATTATGTAGCTGCCCTATGTTAGGGCAAGTGATAAGTGAGACTCAGAGTTAGGGCAGAACTATGACTATACGTATGCTGCCCTATGTTAGAGAAAAGAGGGCAAAAAATATCTTCACCATTCCATTCCATCAAATCTTGTTGAAACAAACACTTCTGGTCAGTGGAGAGATCTTACATGTTAGAGATCTTACATGTTGACATATTTAAACAGGTACTTGATTTTGTTCTGTTGCAGACTTGCAGTGCTCGACATTAATATGGGTTTCATATTTAAGAACTAATTCCCTGTTTTGTGGAACCACCCAAGTGTTGTCCAAACAAATTCCGTGTAAACTTCTTTTGTGGTGGTAACATCTCTTCTAAAACCCTTCTCATCAATGGTTGTTTCAGTGGTCAACCGATAGTACTCGGAATATTTATTTCTAACCATATGCGTTGTAAATTTGAATTTGCAGTACGGTCCAGATGGTTTGTGAGTACTGCCTAACAATCTTAAATGCATGCCAAGAGATCTGTAGCTCTGTTGCCAACTCCCCGGCCCCTTTAATATGGTTTTAGTATGAAACCTCCCTGGTTGCAATGCGTATCCGTGTCCTAATCTCTTAAGAACTTAGCACTCCTCTGTGATCCATGTATGCTTTGGTATTTCCCTAATCATCACCGAAAAATAGTCAAGAAGACAACAATTTAACCAAAATATATATAATAACTTGATTAACTGATAAGTCAATAATATGTTATGACTTTCCCGTTCTAATATTATCTTCAATGGGTTCTCGACTTTCCTTCTTAGTATTTTGTTTGCTCCATTCTTTTTTCATTTCCAGTTTCTTTTTGTTTTTATCGTTATTTGGATTACCGCCCACTTTGGTCACCGCTCTTAATATAACATCTTTCTCATTATCTTCACTCACGGAGTTTGTCTTCCTCATTTTAACTGTACACCAAAGAACAACCCAGTAACTCAATGGAGTCATGAATTAATGACTTCTTTATTTTTCTTTCATCCACTCACGATGAAATCAGATGTCTTTTTGATATTATGAGGGGATAGACCTGGCATAAATTATCCCATAAAAAATTTCTTTTACTTTCGTGTATTCCTGTAAAACAAACTTGTTTGGATGGTAAAATATTTTTCTACCACAAACACGAATAGTGTTTGTGTGTGTGTTACCTGCAAAACTCTAAAATGCTTAAGTTAGATAAAGTTTTTCACAGGAGTATTAGTGGGGAAGATTGCATATCTCGGTGGGTTATGAACCCCTGTATTTATATGGTCCGAATTAGGTCCTCAACCTAATTTCGAGCTAACCATGAATTGCATTGGCTGACCCCTGCATGTCTCCTTGCATAAATTGCATTAACTTGTCCTTGCATGCTTCATGTCATGAATTGCATTCAATAGCCCTTGCATGCCTCCTAGAAGTTTTCAGAAACTTCCTCTATGGCTAGGGAACTAGTCAAGCAAAAATGGGTGAAAGAGGTCAAGCCCACATAATAGTGCAAAATGCCAAGCCCAAAAAGTAAAAGCTTGCTTAAGCCCACATGGGGCATACAAATCCGCAAGGCCAACTGAATGAGGCTGAAATATACTAAGCTAATGGCTTGACTATCTTGTAACTCGGGTAGCTTGGCTTAGCATGGCTTGGCTCGACTCGAGGCGGAAACATCAGTCAGTTGAATAGTGGCGGGGTGCAAACAACCAGGGATTACTATTTTAAGATACTCCGTGAAGCACATGAACTACGCTGCTGCCGGACATAACTCTGTACCAGCCGCCGACTTCCACCACCAGACACCGTCATCGGAATCCGCCACCGCCAGATACAATCGACTGTCACCGGCAACCTGCAACTGCACTGGCGCTGGCCATCGCCTGAGAAGATGACCTGACGTCATTGTGATGTTATCTTGTGGCGCTGTGCTGACGCAATCGACGACTGATCTAACGACGTTTAGATGAACGACTCATATTCGCTGCTAACTGACGGCGTTACCGTTATCTGGACGACGTTAAACGATGACGCTATATTCTGTGAATATGCCGACGGTGTTACTAACCCTGCAGAATATTCCTCAGTAAAATGAAATATGCCAACTACGTTAACGGAATATGCGGCCGACGTCTCTCCTGGCGACGTCATGATGATATCACTCTTGCTGATGTCATGATTACGTCACCCTTGCTGACGGCATGATGACGTCAGGGGTCACTAAGCTGCTGACTGAGTTTTTGCTTTTGTTGTGGCACCTTCTTATTGTTCACCTTCTCTTTCTTGTCGAAAGGTTTATGTGATTCTTGTTTGTTGTGATTCTTGCTATCGGATTCTTGTTTCATGTGATTCTTGTTACCGGATTCTAGTTTGTTGTGATTCCTGTTAGTATTGTTATCGGCCTCTAGTTAATTTCTAGTCTTTCTTCTGGGCATCTACCGTTATTGTGTTACACAAGCGGGAGGATCTTCAACTTTCAGTCTCATTGTCTTCATCTCCAATTTAGATCTTTCGGTGATCTATCATTCTGGGAAAGCAGTTTTTTATCTCTTGTGATTTTACAATCTCGCTGGTCGTGTTATACTATTTTTTCCATGTCTCGAAATAGCAACAACAATACAAAGAAAAGGAAAAGATCTTCTTGGATTATGATGTTTCAAGACAGTAACCAAAATAAGAAAAAGATGAGATTTGCAGAGAAATCAAACACTAACAAAGTCAACAAGAAAACAAGGAAACATCATAGATCCAAGCCATAATACTTAGAAAATGAAGGAAAAGCTGTTATTCTTTATCACTGTCATCGGAAGAAACAGCCATACGTTGGTAACCTCCGATTCACTTTCAGGAGCGTCTCCTGGTGCAACAACCCAATCACCGACAACTTCATTTCCACCACCCTCAATATTACCAGGTGCAACAGCCACACCCCCGACAACTTCATCGCCACCGACAACTTCATCTCCAGGTACGCGACGAGCAGGGAAATTATAAGGATGGTAACGATGATAAATCCATCTTTCCTCAAAAAAAAATCAGCTCTCATTCGGTTGGTAACCCTTTCTCCATTGACGAACCTCACCATGGATTTCAAAGAAAACAATATCAAAACAAGGAATACCAGGGTCAGATTGTAATAAACAAGAAATCGAAGCATCGACAATTACTATGCTTATTTCCAGAATTCCAAGGAAAAGATATTAAAAATGTTAATGTCCAGGGAAAGCAGACGTTACCAGAGGGCAGCGAAGCGGTGCCTCAATTATCTTTCCTTTACCATTATCATGATTCATTGCATCTCCAAGACCATCTTTGGTTTGGTTAATTGTTATTTCAATTATGGTTCGAGGTTATTAGTAACGGAATATATCCAGGTTCCGATAAGTTCCAAAGCGATCAGAATCTCCCGATCTGGTTCGATTCCGAGTTAGCCTCTCAAGAGGGTTGGAGTTGGACTCTACTAATTATCTGCCCTCTTTTGTTCCTGCAGGTATCGGAAGGCCCATTTTGAAGGAGGGAATATTTGGTTGGGCCGAATGCATCAGCACACGGATCACTTCAACACTAAGGCTTTTCTCCAATTACTATGCTACTGACGAATGAACTTTGGGGAATACTCAAAAAATGGGGGGACTACTCTCAAGTTTTTGGGGTGGACATTGGTAGTAATTTTGAGTCACCCCTTATCTGATTTTTTTTAAAATACCTACTTTACCCTTGATGATAAACTTAGTTAGTGTGATAAATAATTAGTGTTAGTGTAATGATTAGTAAGTGATTAGTGAGTTATATTAGTGGGTTTTTTTGTTATAACATTATTATTGAGAGATAAGAAGAAGAAGAAGAAGAAGAAGATGGGTGAACCCAATTTTTTTTTTTTAGTTTAGTAATTATGATTTGAGTGATTCATGTGATGATACCTCATCCTCAGAATCAGAACCCCATTCACCTCATAGTGTATTTGTCAATACTTCTGATGAACCGGAAATGAGTTATTTGTTAGATGATGAAAGCTTTTTGCACCAAACTCAACCTAACCAAACATATGATGGATTTTATCAGCCACAACCTGAAGATGAAGCTATAGGTACTCAGATATGCCTCATATTTTAAAAATATAGGTTGAGTTGTGCAAAAATTTGGCCAAACTCAAAATTTCTAAAAAAAACTTCGGTTAGGAGAAACCTAGTTCCGTAACCAAATTTAGCTTGCAAGGTAGCCGAACTGTTTTTAATGTGTAGTTCGATTAATAAATTTAGCACACACAGGTAACCGAACACATGTTAATGGTGGTTTTTTAGAGTTCGGTTATGCAATCCCCAGAACATGTAACCGAACTATGTTTATAGAGTTTACAGTGCATAGTTCGGTTTAGTCGATATCAATACCTTTGTTACCGAACTTTATGTTCGGTAATGTCGCAGAATATATGTATATTCTCTTCTAACCGAACTCTTGAGTTATTGTAAACAAGGTTGTTCAGGTGATGAGAAATGGCTACATCAGATTATGCGGTTGGGGCCAAAACATCTGAACAATTCTTGTTTACAGTTATTTCAACAGTTCGGTTACCCAGTGAAATTATCGACAAAACCGAACTCATTCTTTCATAGGAAAAATAGAGTTCGGTTACGAGAAATTTTTTTGCGAGCATACCGAACAAACTATTTCAACAGTTCGGTTACCAAGTGAAATTATCGACAAAACCGAACTTATTCTTTCAAAGGAAAAACAGGGTTCGGTTACGAGAACTTATTTACTTACGAGAATATTTCTAAAAACACAAGTAGCCGAACTCATCTTTAATTGAGTTTTTTCTTTCAGAGAAAAGTTCGGTTAGGAAAATACGACGTAACCGAACTAAAAGTTCGGCTGGGGAAAAAAATGAAAAAGTTGTGCGACGTAACCGAACTCAATATATAGGTTTTCAGAGAAAAGTTCGGTTCGGAGAAAAAAATTGCGACGTAACCGAACTAAAGTTCGGTTAGGAAATTTTTTTTGCGACGTAACCGAACTTTTCTTTGCTACTTACATTTTCAACTCCTTTTGATGATTACTTCTCATTTTTGCAACAAAAAACGAATGACAAGTAATGGGTTTGTTATAATTTTGATTTTGATTTTGTTTTGTTAATGATTTAAATTTAGTTATATATAGAGGTGGTTATGGTGGTGGTTCAAGGTGGTCGGTGGTGGTGAGGGGCGGTGGTGGTGAGCGACGGTGGTGATGGGAGGAGGTGGTTATATATATATAGGTGGAGGTGATGGGAGGAGGTGGTATATATATATATATATATATATATATATATATATATATATATATATATATGTTAAGGGTATGTTAGTCATTTCCACATTTAGGACATCCCGTATCATTGTAGGTTGGACATTGCTATAACAAAGTAGTCCCCCACCTTTTTTAAGTAGTCCCCAAAAAATCGTTCCTACTGACACAGGATGTCATCCACAAGTGGGGATGTGTAATATCATAATAGGAACATCAATACCCGACACCAAACTTTCCATCAAAACCTGCACTCGCTATTCAAAAAAATATCCTAATTTGTTTACACCAATGTCCCTATTAGCTACTATGAAGCTAAAACACTCGAGTGTCTTAACCAAACAGAACCTATACAAACCAAACCCTTTCAATCACACATCAGAGCCCCCAAAAGCTTGTCTCAATACCCTTTCCCATCAGAAAAATTACATCATACAGAAAAAAATCCATCATATAGATATCCAAGATTTCTCAGTCATGCTCTCTGTCAGAGTGAGACACAAAGAAATTAGAGTTTATAGGTCTCAAGTTTTTCAAATATTAAAACAAAACTCACTTCCAAAAGATGAGATACAGAAACAACAAACTATTAAAAGCATCTCTGCAAGTTCTTATCATTATATCAAAGTACTTTTAAGGAGAATGACGGGCGCAACCTTGGAAGAGATGGCAAGACTAACAAATCAGATGGAGGAGTAACTCAGTTTAACGGACAATGAAATAGAAGAGGTAATAATGGAAAAAAGAATTATTCTTCCAGCATCTGATATAGATTGGAATATCACAATGTTAGGAAGGGATAGTATCAAATTCAAGTGTTTTACAATGGGAATTCATTAATGCTGTGAGAGGATTTTGGAGAATGACAACAACCCCACACAAGCATCTGATAAATGTATACATTCTCAAATTCCATAATGAATCTGATTTTCATAAGGTGAAGGATTTCAAACCATGGTTTGTTAATAGAGATGTAGTGGTCCTAAAAATAATTCCAATTACAGGTATTCCAAAAGACGAAAGTCTATCTCTTACCCATGAACTTTTTTGGCTCCAAGCAATTGATGTACCAATTGAGTATATATCAGTTCAAGGTATAACTAGAGTAGTTCAGCCAGCTGGGGTATACCAAAAACATGATCCTCCTTTTCGCACAAATATGTTGGAGAAGAATGTCATGATAACGGGTTGACTGGATAGGGGGTTTGCAAGTGCGAACTTTTGCGAACATTACAAGAATGCAAATGTAAAACACCTAGTCGCTTTGGGTTCATACCACTCGCCAATCATGCTTAATACCAATATTCAACCAATCACAAAACATAAACCTTTCAAGGTACTGGGTGTCTGGTTAAATGAACAATCTTGCTTAGACGTCATATCCTCAACCTGGGATAATCAATTTACTGGAAGTAATGCGTACATAATTGTTCAGAAACTAAGCTACACCAAACACAATATTTGGTTATGGAACAAGCACACATTTGGGGATATCCGATTCAACATTAATACAACCAAAATCAACCTAGCAAAATCCACTTCAAATCCCAACATTAGCAATAGATCCCAAGTTATAAGACACAATGAAGAAGTTCTGGCACATTGGTTCAAGGCGGAGGAGATATTCTGGAAGGACAAGAGTTGGGAAGAAGAGTTCCAAATGGGTGACAGAAATACTCGGTACTTCCACAAAAAAGCACAAAATAGGTGGAGAAGGAACAAAAGTGAAGCAATCAAAGATAGTCAAGTAAATTGGGTTGGAGGGAAAGAAAAAATAGCTTCAGTTATCACCGATCACTTTGGTAAAGTGGCTAATACCTCGAATCCTAGCTCCTGCAGCAAATATCTGAACATGGTGCATCAGGTGATCAATCCAGCAGACAATGCAATGATCATCCGTCCTCCCACTCTAGATGAGTTGAAACATGTAGTATTTTCCATGAAGGCTGACACGTCCCCAGGTCCTGATGGCTTTACCCCTAGATTCTTTCAAAATAATTGGGATGTGGTAAAGAACGATGTCCTTAGCATGGTAACTAGTTTCTTTACTTCTGGGTACATTTTGAGAGAAATAAATGCGACTTTTATATCTCTCATCCCTAAGGTAGATTTCCCTCAGACTGCTGGAGACTACAGACATATTAGTTTGAGTAACATAGTGTATACAATTATATGTAAAACTCTTGCTAACACGTTAAAGAGTCTCTTGCCTAGACTGATATCCCCTTATCAGTCGGCCTTGGTGCCAGATAGGCAAATTTCTGATAATGTTCTAGTTTCACATGAAATCATTCATACTATGCGTGCCCAAAGGGGAAACGAGTTCCTAATGGGTATCAAAATCGACATGTCGAAGGCCTTCGACAGAGTCGAGTGGAATTTTTTGCTAGAGGTCTTGAAAATTTTTGGCTTAGCACACACAAATTATTCACACAAGTGTATGTTATTATCTAATAGTGACTGCAACACATATCACTGTACGAGACTATAAATCT
>NW_020627263.1:44080-52000 GCF_003573695.1 Papaver somniferum | reverse complement strand
GAGTGAGACACAAAGAAATTAGAGTTTATAGGTCTCAAGTTTTTCAAATATTAAAACAAAACTCACTTCCAAAAGATGAGATACAGAAACAACAAACTATTAAAAGCATCTCTGCAAGTTCTTATCATTATATCAAAGTACTTTTAAGGAGAATGACGGGCGCAACCTTGGAAGAGATGGCAAGACTAACAAATCAGATGGAGGAGTAACTCAGTTTAACGGACAATGAAATAGAAGAGGTAATAATGGAAAAAAGAATTATTCTTCCAGCATCTGATATAGATTGGAATATCACAATGTTAGGAAGGGATAGTATCAAATTCAAGTGTTTTACAATGGGAATTCATTAATGCTGTGAGAGGATTTTGGAGAATGACAACAACCCCACACAAGCATCTGATAAATGTATACATTCTCAAATTCCATAATGAATCTGATTTTCATAAGGTGAAGGATTTCAAACCATGGTTTGTTAATAGAGATGTAGTGGTCCTAAAAATAATTCCAATTACAGGTATTCCAAAAGACGAAAGTCTATCTCTTACCCATGAACTTTTTTGGCTCCAAGCAATTGATGTACCAATTGAGTATATATCAGTTCAAGGTATAACTAGAGTAGTTCAGCCAGCTGGGGTATACCAAAAACATGATCCTCCTTTTCGCACAAATATGTTGGAGAAGAATGTCATGATAACGGGTTGACTGGATAGGGGGTTTGCAAGTGCGGACTTTTACGAACATTACAAGAATGCAAATGTAAAACACCTAGTCGCTTTGGGTTCATACCACTCGCCAATCATGCTTAATACCAATATTCAACCAATCACAAAACATAAACCTTTCAAGGTACTGGGTGTCTGGTTAAATGAACAATCTTGCTTAGACGTCATATCCTCAACCTGGGATAATCAATTTACTGGAAGTAATGCGTACATAATTGTTCAGAAACTAAGCTACACCAAACACAATATTTGGTTATGGAACAAGCACACATTTGGGGATATCCGATTCAACATTAATACAACCAAAATCAACCTAGCAAAATCCACTTCAAATCCCAACATTAGCAATAGATCCCAAGTTATAAGACACAATGAAGAAGTTCTGGCACATTGGTTCAAGGCGGAGGAGATATTCTGGAAGGACAAGAGTTGGGAAGAAGAGTTCCAAATGGGTGACAGAAATACTCGGTACTTCCACAAAAAAGCACAAAATAGGTGGAGAAGGAACAAAAGTGAAGCAATCAAAGATAGTCAAGTAAATTGGGTTGGAGGGAAAGAAAAAATAGCTTCAGTTATCACCGATCACTTTGGTAAAGTGGCTAATACCTCGAATCCTAGCTCCTGCAGCAAATATATGAACATGGTGCATCAGGTGATCAATCCAGCAGACAATGCAATGATCATCCGTCCTCCCACTCTGGATGAGTTGAAACATGTAGTATTTTCCATGAAGGCTGACACGTCCCCAGGTCCTGATGGCTTTACCCCTAGATTCTTTCAAAATAATTGGGATGTGGTAAAGAACGATGTCCTTAGCATGGTAACTAGTTTCTTTACTTCTGGGTACATTTTGAGAGAAATAAATGCGACTTTTATATCTCTCATCCCTAAGGTAGATTTCCCTCAGACTGCTGGAGACTACAGACATATTAGTTTGAGTAACATAGTGTATACAATTATATGTAAAACTCTTGCTAACACGTTAAAGAATCTCTTTCCTAGACTGATATCCCCTTATCAGTCGGCATTGGTGCCAGATAGGCAAATTTCTGATAATGTTCTAGTTTCACATGAAATCATTCATACTATGCGTGCCCAAAGGGGAAACGAGTTCCTAATGGGTATCAAAATCGACATGTCGAAGGCCTTCGACAGAGTCGAGTGGAATTTTTTGCTAGAGGTCTTGAAAATTTTTGGCTTAGCACACACAAATTATTCACACAAGTGTATGTTATTATCTAATAGTGACTGCAACACATATCACTGTACGAGACTATAAATCTTTAGGGAAGGATTTTCACGCAGGTTTCAGAAAATTGTGATCTTCAAGAAGTAGAATAAACAAACCCCATGATCAACTAGAATAAATATATAGATTTCATAAGAATTTGTTAACAAAAATTTTGAATTGCCAATTGTCACACCACATTCAAATGAGTGAAAAAAAAAGAACCAGTAGTTGTAGAGAAAGAAGAGGACAACAGCAGAAGAAGAATGACGTGCTTCTTGTCATAGATACAAGCACCTAACTCGTTGCATATGCATCGGCTGTTTCGAGAGTGTCCAAATAGTAGGTAGACATAGTATATATGATCAAAACTTTCCTTTGGAAATGTGTTCATGCTATTCTACCACTCAATGAGAGGATTGGGAGAATTATACCATACATAAACAAGTTGTGGCCTATGTGTGGACAGCGGGAAGAATCTCTTAACCATATCTTTATGGAATGTGATTTTACTTTATGTCTATTCACTAGTATTGGCTTTAATCCTGTTTTTGTTTTGAATAATCAGGTACAGTTACTTGGATGGTTTACAAACTGGTTTACAAGAATCGACGTTAGGGACAGAGGAATCCTAAACTGGACAGAAACTATGGCAACAATCATATGGTCTGTTTGGAAAACTAGATGTGATTTAGTGTTTAGAAAAATCATGCCAAATGTAGATGTCACTAAATATAGTATTACTACCTTAGTGAAGGATAATACTAGAATTAGATGGCATTTAAAAAAAATGGATGAGATAGACATCTCTAAGTCGGATTTTACGTTAAACCAAACCATTTTGTCTATGAAAATAAATGTTGTTGTTATAATGGATACAAGTACAAATATTTCAGGCATAGCTCTAACTTGCTCTGACCATACAGGTACCTACTCAGGAGCCAAGTGCATCCATATTGCAGGAACAAGTAAAGAGGAGTTAAAAGCAAGAGCAGCTTCATCGATAATCAAGTGGATTCGCGTCAAATGGTACACATTGAAGGAGATAACTTGAAAGTTATTGAAGCAGCTAGGAAAGCAATTACCAAGATAACAAAAAGCTCCAAAAGATGGTAGGATGGTACAAGCTTGATTTTTTGCTTATGTATGAAAGTAATTAAAACTCTTAACTTAATTCCGGGTTTTGAAAACTTTATAACCAAAAATCTAGCGGTAGTCAGTACTAGGGAAGGTTTAACAAAATGTTGGAATGATGATTTCTTTTTGTATTACATGAATCATCTACCGGTGGTTAACGGTAGCCAATACTCAATTATGTAAACTTCGGGGTCTTCCTGCTTTCTTATTACAAAAATAAAAAAATAAAAGAAAGCATTTCTTTCCAAAAGATATACCTGTTGGTAAATAGAAGAAAATGTCTATTTCTTTCCAAAAGACATCAACCTGTTTGCAGGATCCCTACCATTATTGATCGTTTTGCTTACTTTGGCTCCCATTGATGTGAAAGCAAACATATAATTATATATTTGTACGTCTTAATTTTATTCCTGAATTGCCTAGAGGTATTTCCTCCTTGGTAGTCCAGCAGATTCTGTGACAACATTGGTGGATCTCGATATAACCTAACCGCGCTTCCACTTTACCATGCGAACAACAAATTGAGAACTCAGATTCATTAGTTGTTTGAGATTTGTTATTTCTCTCTGATACCAAACAATTGAATGACATTTATATTTGTTGTAACTTTGTTTGCAAGAACACATAATAGGCAAGCATTCACTTGGATTCGGGATATTAAAATATGATTAGGCATTAAACGTCACACCATGTATGATTAATTATTTCCATTTGTTATAACTAAAAGGTTCAGTCCCATACCTGAAATTAAGCTGTGTGATGATGATATTCTAGTATGTAGTTTATTTTTATTTTTAATCTTGTTTGGCTTGATTCTCCTTCTGTCAAACATAATGGAAATCTAATTGTTAAATACCATTATCTTGTAATCTAGTGTAATTTCATTGGCTCACCTGTTGATTTTAAATTTAATTTTGCGTTCACAGTTGTCCTTGAATTGAGCAAATGGTCGTGTTTTTTTTTCGATATTGACCATTCCATCAGTATGTACTATGGAATGTAAATAGATGCATGGTCCTCGTAGAATTTTCTATTCTGTTGAGCGTTTGATTTTGTTTCTATATTGGTCCAGAAAAACCTTTTTTACGCAGTTCGATTATTCTTTTTCTCTATGCTATGGCATCGAGTGCAGTCTGTTGGTTCAGTATATCCATCGCAAGCTTCCTCTTGACTCTCGCCTCGATTGTCGTTGGTTATGTGCATCCATTGTAGGCATTTGAGGAAGATAATTACATATCTAATGATTCTAATGACTATGTCACCAACGAACTGTAGAAGAAGATTATCTAGATTGTTGCTTTGATTATCATGAAGGGAATATTTTTATACAATATGGACCAATAGGAGCGTCCTTTCGTAATCTTTCTATACACAATGACCAAGAATGGCGTCTTTCCATGATTAGAACTAACGTAAGAGTCTAGTGTCTTTTCATTAAAAACATCGGAACTTCTTGACATAAATTCGGAAAAGCAACCGATCGTATTTTCCACATGGCTTACTTATATTGGAGAGAATATCAGGATTATTGTGGTGACGCCACATCAGGAAAACCATTCTTCTTTATATTAAGAAGAATTGATAACTCAGTGTCTTTTAATCTTAAAAAGATATTATTACCTACATACTAAATTGTATAATTTAGTATTACATTAAGTTGTTTACGGAATCAATGACATAATAGAAGAGGGGTATTCTCATTATCCTTTTAGCATCCATTGTACATCATCAGATGCAAACACCCTTACGGCCAAGGCATTACATGCCAAAAGAAACATAAAAGGTGCTACATATTGTAATACGTTGCTATACTAAGAAATGCTGTTGTACTTGATATTTATGGAAATTAGTGTTGTCTCATCTTATCAATATACTATAACACAGTTGCCTTTTTGGGAGGGACAAAGAGCAGCCAGGATGGATTCTGGAAACACCATTAGGGGACCTGATTTCGTAGTCCAACAGTGACAGATCTTTGCCGTTCGTTGTGTGTTTATTGGGATCTTCAGCCGTCCTTTGTCTTTCCTTTTTACAAGAGACAAAGAGCGGCCATGATTGAATTTCTAAAAAGACAAAGAGTGGCTTGGATTAAATATGGATTTGTGGTTTGCGGTTTAAAACATGATTACCATTTAAAACTATCAGATGTAACCCACTACCATCTTCGGTTACTGTAACCAATTCATAACTTACTTAAACGAGGAAGCGAAATTTTCGTTATGAAGCAAATCCATATTTAATCGATTTAGCAAATCACACTCCCACCCTCCCTGAGTTTTTCTCATTCGTCCTCATTATTTCATTCAAAGCTGGACGCTGGACGGCTATTATTCTTGGAATTAAGTCGTGGAGCGTTTCAACTTTTTCGGTCATCAACGTAAATCAATTTCATTTATTATAAATCCTAACTATGCCCAGCTTCTTGATCGCCTGTTTATTTTCGTCGTTGTATAAAGTTGAAGCTCTTCATAATCCAATTTATAGGGTTTCACCATTCAATCTTGCAATACTGTGATTCGTACGGTTAGACCTTCAACCTCTTTTCTTTGTTTCCGTTTAATTTGGCGATACCGTGATGTGATTTGTTCTTCGCCTGTTCTTTGTCCCCGTTTAAGTGTTCTTTGAGTTGTTTTTCTTACGATGTTTGATTTGAAAAAATGGCATCAGTAAGACATGGGTCAATACCTCAACTATAGGATCGTCATTACTTCATTATATTAATCTTAAAATTGGTGGGAAATGGTAATTTCTCAGTTGTTCGGGTGAAGTAAAACGTTCACGCTGATATTTAGAATTTAGAGCTATGTATAGTGTGGAAAGGAATTTTGAAAAGAATGGGCTGAGATTAAGTATAAAAGTTCTGTAGAATTACATTTATGTAGAGAGGTATCAGAAATGATAAATTGTAGAGTTTCTTATAAAAGTTCCCTCTATCTACAATTTGTTTCCGATGAGGAGCATTAAATCTCTACTTTTGAGTTGTTGCTTTGCTAGATCAATTACTTGAATAAAGTAAAAAATTATGAGTATTTAAGGAAAGACCATGGGGTCTTTTGGTTTATATTCTCCCAGAAAACAATTTTCTTTATCTTCTTAGTTTGAAGACGCAAAAATCGATTTTGCTAGGGAGAAACATATGACTGCATATACGAAAGCCACCATTCAACAAATGCAGGAAATCGTAGAGATTAAATAGAAATTTGTAATTATTTATAAGGTTCATTTGATTGCAAAAATAACCCAATTTTTTGGGTGCATGCACGCTGAAGTTCTTCACCAATTGTGCACAGTGCCCGGCTAGATTAGTTTTGTTACTTTGTGTCTTTTGATGGGGGGTCATTGAGATTATTTAAGAAATAAAATTTCAGTACGTTGATCACTTGATCTAGCCTAATTTTGATGTTATATTTTCTGAGTTTTTATCAGGCAGTGGGATAATTAGAAGCAAGAATTAGAGGGAAGCTATTGTGATGATGTTTCTACTACACAGTACACAACCCACAAATCTAGAAGGAAAATTGAGCATGTGGACGGAATCTTGGGTATCAGGTAGGAAACATACGTCTCATTATTAGTGGGTGTTTTGCAGAAAATGAGTGTTTTCCCAATAAGGCCATTTTCATATGAAATTTTAGTCGAAAAGTTCACCATGGTATTTAATCTTCACCATTGTCGGAAAACACCAATAATGTCATATTTTTAGATGTCTACCATTTTAGCTTTCTGACTGTCATATTTTTAGATGTCTACCACTCTCCTATAGACACAGTTGCCTTTTTGGGAGAGACAAAGAGTGGCTGGGATGGATTTTTGGAGAGACAAATAGTGGATGTGATTTTGTATCCCAAAAAGAGAAGATCTACATTGTCTGTTTGTAGAGATCTCTTACATCCACTCTCTTTTGTGCCTAGGTGTGTTTTAACAGGTGCTTACAACTTTTGAAAACTCTTCAAACTAATTAACTACACACTTTCATTAGGAACCGTAATTGCCAACTCTTTTGAATGAAATTTTCTTTGGTAACCTCTCGATTTGCTAGGATCCTATTTTTGCAGCAACGATTCTAAAAATTAAGAGAAAAATTTAGCCATAATTGAAAATAGTGTGTTCGACGGTAAGTGCAACGAATCGTGTGTTTTGAAAGAATCCTAAATCCTCTTACCAGGTGCTATGTGTTGGTACAAAAATTTTGTTCAACGACATTCATTTGGCTTAGAACAATTACATGAATCCATATTTGTTGTCGGTTTCTTTTTCGTTCTCAATATCAATATTGTAGTTAGAGGAAAATCTGAATCATGGGTATATTCTTAGGGTGTTATCCATTTGATTTTTAAAGGAAAATCTGAATCATGGGTATATTCTTTTGGATTGTAATGCAAATTATTGTGAGTAAATATATTTGTTAGTTGTTAATTTCTGCATTTTATGTTAATCAACAATCACTTTCGATTTTCTTTTCTTTGTGCAGACGTTACAATGGAATTTGTTCGTTGAAGTTTGACGATGCAGATTAGATCATAAATTCAACATTGAATACAACCAGTGTTTGGAGGAAATCAAAGCCGAAGATCACGGTTTGATCATAAAATCTGCAGCGTAAGTTAACTAAATTCAATAGTTGTCTACCGTCCATTGACCTATGTTGGTTTGTATTCATTAAGGTTGGCGGTTTTTTTTCTTTTTTCTTTTAGGTGATAAACATTTAGGGTTTTGTGTTTAAACTGTTGGGTATAATTTTTTCTTTCAGTGTTGCTAGATTCATGGATGCAGTGAGATATGTCCACAGTTGCATCTTTAACACCCCTAATCGCACGAAGAAAGTGATGAAAA
>NW_020627263.1:43712-43908 GCF_003573695.1 Papaver somniferum | reverse complement strand
TTACATTTAGGCACAACTACATCTATCAAACCAGCAATCACAGGAAGATTGTACGAAATAGTGTGACCGTCCCGGAATTTGGAATACCATCCTCAACTACATCCTCAACTACAGGTGAGTTTGTAACAAAGCTAATTCAGTTAAACAAAGAGAAAATGCAAAAACAAAGATGGGATGCAGCCATGCAAGTAGAAAA